>NC_142795.1:44394133-44602535 GCF_049724085.1 Artemia sp. Qi Xiang Cuo
CATCGCCAAGCCTAGAAAACCATGTTTTCACCAATACGGGCTCAGGATTGCACAAGACGTCCATTTATACTAAAGATCTTAGAAACTTCTTGCTGTGCGGTTCCAAGCCGGCTTAAGCACTTCGTGTTGACTTGAGAAAATGTTTAAGTCCCTGTCCTGCAATATTTTCGGACCCATTGCTTTTCCTGAGGTCATGACAATTTCAGTGATCTAAATGATATGAAAATTGCAGCTTGTAATGCTACTTTGTTAAAAAACGGCTATTGCATTGACATTTGGTTGACAAATTCAGAACTTTCGAACTAGAATTGTTAGGAGTTACAGAAATTAGTATCTAAGGGTAGGAAAGACAATTTTAGGTGATTTATTTTGGCTCACACGAGCTATGTATTTGAGTTGAAGCTAATTAACTGATTATGTTTTTTTAAATAAATGAATGATGAATAAGGAAGCGGCCAAGTCTTGCTTAGGATTGGATGGTATTAATAATAGACTACTATTGGCTCATTTTCAAACAGTTCGTGGTAACGAACTGTAAGTAAGGAGCGACCCGGCTCAATGGTAACCGAAACTCTAGAAAACGGGTTTTTGATACCAATAGATACATCAAAAGAATCAAAATTCAATGCTAATTTCAAAAATATAAATTTCATCAAGTTTAGCGCTACTCATCAAAAGTTATACGCCTGAGAAAATTTGGCTGATTTTCAAAAAAAGGGGTAAAGACCCCCTAAAAATTATAGAACCTTAATGAAAATCACACCATAATATTCAGCGTATCAGAGAACCCTACTGTAGAGCTTTCAAGCTCCTATCTACAAAAATGAGGAATTTTGCATTTTTTGCCTGAAGAAAGATCACGGATGCGTTTTTATTTGTTTTTTTGTTTGTTTTTTTTCCAGGGGTGATCGTATCGACCCAGTGGTCCTAGAATATCGTGGAAGGGCTCATTGGAACGGAAATCAAAAGTTTTAGTGCCCTTTTTAAGTGACCAAAAAAATGTAGGACAACTAGGCCCCCTCCCACGCTTATTTTTTTCCCAAAGTCACCCGATCAAAATTTTGAGATAGCCATTTTGCTCAGCGTGGTCGAAAATATGATAAATATGTCTTTTAGAATGACTTAATCCCCCGAAGTCCCCAGGGGGAGGGCTAAAAGTTATGAACTTACCCGATCTTAACATATAGTATTGGTTATTGGGAAGTATACAGAAGTTTTCAGGAGGGTTTTTTTCTGGTAGCGGGGGGGAGGGTCAACGGTTGTGTTGGATGATCTGTCCATGAAGGAAGTTTTCATGGGGGAAGGGAAATTGCCAAGAAGGGGGTGCTGGACTTGCCAGCATTATTTATCGGTTATTGGGAAGTATACAGACATTTTCAGGAAGGATTTTTTTCTGGAGGGGGGGGGCTTAAGGAGGGGTTACTCTGGAGAATCTTTCCATGGAGGATGTTTCTTTGGGGTAAGGGACATTTCTATGAAGGGGGCACCGAATTTCCAAGCATTGTTTAAAAAACGATCAGAAATTAAATAAAAAAAAACAAGTTTTTTCAACTGAAAGTAAGCAGCAACATTAGAACTTAAAAAGAACAGATATTATAACGTATGTGAGGGGGTTCTCCCCCAATTCAATACCTCGCTCTTTAAGCTACAGTTTTTTTTATTGCTTTCAAAAGAGCTATCTATTCTATTTAAACGGCCTTTGTGATTCAGAGATTTGTGAATTAATTTTTGTTTTAAATTTTAACTTAAAAAGCGTGTTATTTACTAAGGGGAGACCCCCTCATATGCCTAATAACATTTACGTAATTAAAAAAAAACAATAAAAAAAAACAAGCGATACGGATAAATAGTAAGCGAAATTTTTAAAAACGGAATTTTGATGTCAATAAATGTATCAAAAGAATGTGTTTATAATGCTGATTCTAAATATATAAATTTCATTAAGTTTAATATTACTCATCAAAGGCTACGAGCCTGAGAAAATTCACCCGATTTTTTAAAGAGGGGAGAAACATCCCCTGCAAGTGAAAGAATTTTAATGAAAATCACACAGTCAGATTCAGCGTATCAGAAAACCCTATCACATAGGTTTCAAGCTCATATCTGCAAAAATCTGCAACTTTGTATTTTTTGCCAGAAGAAGAATATACGAATATAGAAGTTAGTTATGTAAGTTAATTTGTAAATTACGTCATTACCAAATTTAGAGACATCCATTTAGCAAAAGAAAAGTAAAATTTGTATGAAAATTTTTTTTAATTATTCAATGACGTTGAACAAAAATAAAAGTGGCATTAACTAAAAAACTATCAGAAATTAAACAAAAAAAAACAAGTTTTTTAAACTGAAAGTAAGGAGCGAAATTAATACTTAAAACGAACAGAAATTATGCCATATATGAAAGGGACTGTCCCCTCCTCAACGCCTCGCTCTTTACTCTAAAGTTTCACTCTGTCTCACAACTTTTTTTAAAAAAATAAAAAAAATTAGCGTAAAGAGCGAAGCGTTGAGGAGGGGACAGCCCCTTTCATATACGGAATAATTTCTGTTCGTTTTAAGTTTTAATGTCGCTCCTTACTTTCAGTTTAAAAAACTTGTTTTTTTTATTTAATATGACTAAAAAGCGCAGGGTATCAGTAATAGTAGTATACGCCCCTTTTGGACCGACTGATGGGGATAGTTGTGGGGATAGTAGTATGAATTTTTCTAACAGCAATGGGAAAAAATACACGACCCCAATTAGAAACATGGTATTTTTATTAGGGAATTTTAATGCCCAGTTTGGTAGAAATAACAATAGATAGATATGCCTAGGTGAATTTGGTGTAGAAAGAGATAGTAACAATGGTTATAAACTGCTGCAATTGTATAGGTAAAAGAATCTAGTTATAACCAAGACAATATTTGGTCATAAGAGGTAACTTGGTACTCATACGATGTTAAGACGAGTATTATAGCTATAGCGATAGAGACGGGGGTGGTACCCATATAGCTATAATGATAGAGACGGGGGTGGTACCCATATAGCTATAACAATTTCAAGCGCACAGTCCCACCCTATATCTATAATGATAAGTAGCGGACAGTACTCCCGCCATACAAGCAGACAGTACAATGACCGGATTCAACCTACCATGAAAATTCGTGCTTTTCACGAAACTATGGTTTTGGGTCATGGCCGTTCACATATCTAATGTTAAACATGATTCTTCATTATGGTATGATTATAGGCGTTGACAGAAATGAAAATGGTAAACGATCTGAGGGAATGCTAACTCCTATTCAGAGATACCTATTTTTTTTATTTGGGTGATTCTCAACTGTGTTCGATATAATACACAACTACCATTTGAACAGTGTTGTTAGGTCCCCTACCCCAACCCCAAGGATCCCCTCCCCCCCAACTTTTTGTCCCCCCTCCAACTTTTAGCCCCCCGCCAACTCCTGCCCCTAGCTCCCCCCTCCCTCAACCCCTCAGTTTTTTTTTCAACTTTTTTTTACATGACTAAAAATCAGCACTCAACATGTTCCATCTACAAATTGGTTTCAAGAGGAAAAAATTAAAAATGAACAAAAAAAATTCACGAAGAAAAAAAACAACATGCAATAAGTTTCACGAATAAAAAAAATAACATGCAACAAGTTCCATGAACAAAACCAGTTTCATTTGGATAAAAATCAATACATAAGTTTCACAAAAATAAGAATCAACATGTAACAAGGTTCATGAAGAAAAACCAGCATGCAACAATTTACACATACAAAAAAATCAGCGCGCAACAAGTTCCATGGAGAAAATCAGCTTCAACAGGAGAGAAATCAATGTGCAAGTTTCTGAATGAGAAAAGTCAACATGCAACAAGTTACACGAACCAAAAAAATATGCAACAAGCTCTATTAGCAAAATCAGCACGCAACAAGTTCCTTGAACAAAATCAGTTTCATGAGGAGAAAAATCAGTGTACGACTTTTGCAAAGAGAAAAAAAATCAACATGCAACAAGTTTCACGAACAAAAAAAAAACAGTCAGCACACAAAAAATATCCACGATCAAAAAAATATGCATGCAGTATGTTCCATGAACAAAATTAGTTTCAGGAGGAGAAAAAAAATCAATGTACATGTTTCAAGAAGAGAAAAAATCAACCTGTAATAAGTTTCACGACTAAAAAAAACAGCAAGCAACAAGTTCCACGAACAAAAAAAACAATCAGCTCGCAACAATTTCCATTAAAAAAATCAGTTTCACGAAGAGAAAAATCAATGTACAAGTTTCGAGAAGAGAATAAACAAAATCACACTGCAACACGTTTCACGAACAAAAGATCATCACTCCACAATTTCCACGAACATAAATCAGCGTGCAACAAGTTCCATGAACAAAACCAGTTTTCTCAATGAGGAAAAACATTGTAGAAGTTTCATGAAGAGAAAAATCAATATTTAACATGAATAACGAACAATGAAATATGCACGCAATAGATTCCATGAACAAAATTAGTTTCACTAGGTAGAAAAAAATCAATGTACTTGTTTCACGAAGAGAAAAAATAAACATGCAACAAGTTTCAGGAATAAAAAAATCAGCATGCAACAAGTTCCACGAACAAAATCAGTTTAACTGGGAGAAAAATCATCGTTTAAGTTTCTCGAGGAGAAAAAAATCAGCATGCAACAAGTTTCACGAAGAAAAAACAGCACTAAACAAGTTCCACAGGCATAAATCAGCACGGTCAAATTCCATGAACAAAATTGGCTTCAAGAGAAGAAGAAAAAAATCAATAAGCAAGTTCCACGAAGAGAAAAAATCAACATGCAACAAGTTTCACGAACAGAAAACAATCTTGCAACAAGTTCCTTGAACAAAAACAGTTTCATGAAGAGAAAAATTAGTGTACAAATTTCGCGAAGAGAAAAAAAGCAACATGCAACAAGTTTCACGAACAAAAAAAAAATCAGCACGCGATATGTTCATTGTACAAAAACAGTTTCACGAGGAGAAAAATCAGTGTATCAGTATCGCAAAGAGAGAAAAAAATCAACATGCAACAAGTTTCACGAACAAAAAAAACAGTCTGCACACAGAAAAATCGACGATTAAAAAATATGCATGCAGTATGTTTTATGAACAAAATTGGTTTCAGGAGGAGAAAAAAAAAATCAATGTACATGTTTCACGAAGATAAAAAATCAACCTGCAACAAATTTCACAAATAAAAAAACAGCAAGCAAAAATCATTGTAGAAGTTTCATGAAGAGAAAAATCAACATTTAAAATGGATCACGAACAATGAAATATGCATGCGATAAGTTCCAATTAGTTTCACTAGGTAGAAAAAAAATCAATGTACTTGTTTCACAAAGAGAAAAAATAAAAATGCAACAAGTTCAGGAATAAAAAATCAGCACGCAACAAATTCCACGAACAAAATCAGTTTAACTGGGAGAAAAACCATTGTTTAAGTTTCGCGAAGAGAAAAAATCAGTATGCAAAAAGTTTCACGAAGAAAAATCCGCACTCAATAAGTTCCACAGGCATAAATCAGCACGGTCAAGTTCCATGAAAAAAATTGGCTTCAAAAGAAAAAGAAAAAAAATCAATGAGCTAGTTTCATGAAGAGAAAAATCAGCATGCAACAATTTTCACGAACAGAAAACCATCATGCAACAAGTTCCATGAACAAAATCAGTTTCACGAGGATAAAAATCAATGTACAAAGTCCGCAAAGAGAAAAAAAGAAACAAGCAACAAGTCTCACGAACTAAAAAAAAAATCAGCACGCGATAAGTTCCTTGAACAAAATCAGTTTCACGAGGAGAAATATCAGTGTACGAGTTTCGCAAAGAGAAAAAAAAAATCAACATGCGACAAGTTTCACGAACAAAAAAAAACAGTCAGCACAAAAAAAATTCATGATTAGAAATATATGCATGCAGTATGTTCCATGAACAAAATTGGTTTCAGGAGGAGAAAAAAAAATCAATGTAAATATTTCACGAAGAGAAAAAATCAACCTGCAACAAGTTTCACGAATAAAATAAAAACAGCAAGCAACAAGTTCCACGAACCAAAAACAATACGCAAGCAACAACTTCCATTAATAAAATCAGTTTCACGAAGAGAAATATCAATGTACAAGTTTTGAGAAGAGAATAAATAAAATCACACCGCAACACGTTTCCCAATCAAAAGATCGTCACTCAACAAGTTCCAAGAACATAAATAAGCGTGCAACAAGTTCCATGAAAAAAAACAGTTATCTCAATCAGGAAAGTTATTACGGAAGTTTCACGATGAGAAAAATCAACATGAAACCTAGATCACGAACAAAAAAATATGTATGTAATAAGTTCCATAGTCCAAATCAGTTTCACTGGGATGAAAACAATTAATATACTTGTTTCATGAAGAGAAAAAATAAACATGCAACGAGTTTTAGGAATAAAAAAATTAACAAGCAACAAGTTCCACGAACAAAATCAGTTTAACGGAGAGAAAATCGTTGTTTACGTTTCGCGAAGAGAAAAAAAAATCATCATGAAACAAGTTTCACGAAGAAAATTCAGTGCTCAACAAGTTCCATAGGTATAAATCAGCATGGTCAAGTTCCATGAACAAAATTGGCTTCAAGAGAAGAAGAAAAAAAAAATCAATTTGCAAGTTTTACGAAGAGAAAAATCAACTTGCAACAAGTTTCATGAACAGAAAACCATCATGCAACAAGTTCCTTGAACAAAATCAGTTTCACGACGAGAAAAATCAGTGTAAAAATCTCGCGAAGAGAAAAAAAAGCAACATGCAACAAGTTTCACGAACAAAAAAAAAATCAGCAAGCAACAAGTTCCAGAATCAGAAAAATATACATGCAGTATATGTTCCATGGACAAAATTAGTTTTAGGAGGAGAAAAAAAAAATCAATCTACATGTTTCACGAAGAGAAAAAATCAAAATGCATCATGTTTTACGAATAAAAAACTGGATGCAACAAGTCCCACGAACTAAAAAAAAATCAATCAGCACGGGACAAGTTCCATTAACAAAATCAGTTTCACGAGGTAAAAAAAATCATTGTACAAGTTTCGCGAAGAGAAAAAAAACAGGCTGCAACAAGTTTCACAAACCAAAAATAATCATCCCTCAACAAGTTCCACGAACATAAATAAGCACGCAACAATTTCCATGAACAAAACCAGTTTTCTCAATGAGAAAAATCATTGTAGATGTTTCACGATAAGAAAAATCAACATGTAACAAGAAACACGAGCATAGAATATGCATGCAATAAGTTATATGAACAAAATCAGTTTCACTATGTAGAAAAAAAAAATCAAGTTTCATGAACAAAAAACCATCATGCAACAAGTTCTATGAACAACAATCAGCACGCAACAAGTTCCTTGAATAAAAACAGTTTCACGAGGAGAAAAATCAGTGTACGAGTCTCGCGAAGAGAAAAAAATCAACATGCAGCAAGTTTCATGAACAAAAAAAAAACAGTCAGCACACAAAAAAAAATCCACGATAAAAAAATATGCATGCAGTATGTACCATGAACAAAATTGGTTTCAGGAGGAGAAAAAAAAATCATTTACATGTTTCACGAAGAAAAAAAAATCAACCTGCAGCAAGTTTCACGAATAAAAAAAAACAGCAAGCAACAAGTTCTACAAAAGAAAACAATCAGCATGCAACAACTTCCATTAACAAAATCAGTTTCACGAAGTGAAAAATCAATGTACAAGTTTCGAGAAGAGAATAAACAAAATCACACTGCAACACGTTTCACGAACAAAAGATCATCAATCCACATGTTCCACGAACATAAATCAGCGTGCAACAAGTTCCATGAACAAAACCAGCTTTCTCAATGAGGAAAATCATGGTAGAAGTTTCACGAAGAGAAAAATCAACATTCAACATGGATCACGAACAAAAAAATATGCATGCAATAAGTTCCCTGAACAAAATTAGTTTCACTAGGTAGAAAAAAAACCAATGTACTTGTTTCACAAAGAGAAAAAATAAACAGGCAACAAGTTTCAGAAATAAAAAATCAACAGGTAACAAGTTCCACGAACAAAATCAGTTGAACTGGGAGAAAAATAATTGTTTAAGTTTAGCGAAGAAAAAAATTCAGCATGCAACAAGTTCCACGAAGAAAAATTCGCCGAGCAACAAATTCCACGAAGAAAATTCAGCACTCTACAAGTTCCACAAACATAAATCAGCACGGGCAAGTTCCTCGAACAAAATTGGCTTCAAGAGAAGAAAAAAAAATCAATGTGCAAGTTTCACGAAGAGAAAATCAACATGCAACAAGTTTTATGAACAAAAACCATCATGCAACAAGTTCCATGAACAACAATCAGCACGCAACAAATTCCTTGAACAAAATCAGTTTCACGAGGAGAAAAATCAGTGTACAAGTTTCGCGAAGAGAAGAAAAAGCAACATGCAACAAGTTTCACGAATAAAAAAAAATCAACAAAAGATCATCACTCAACAAGTTCTACGAACATAAATCTGCGTGCAACAAGTTCCATAAACAAAATCATCTTTCTTAATGAGGAAAATCATGGTAGAAGTTTCATGAAGAGAAAAATCAACATTTAACATGGATCACGAACAAAGAAATATGCATGCAATAAGTTCCATGAACAAAATTAGTTTCACTAGGTAGAAAAAAAATCATTGTACTTGTTTCACGAAGAGAAAAAATAAACATGCAACAAGTTTCAGGAATAAAAAATCAGCACGCAACAAGTTCCACGCACAAAATCAGTTTAACGGGGAGAAAAATCATTGTTTAAGTTTTGCGAGGAGAAAAAATCAGCATGCAACAAGTTTCACGAAGAAAAATCAGCGCTCAAAAAGTTCCACAGGCATAAATCAGCACGGTCAAATTCCATGAACAAAATTGGCTTCAAGAGAAGAAGAAAAAATCAATGAGCAAGTTCCACGAAGAGAAAAATCAACATGCAACAAGTTTCACGAACAGAAAACAATCTTGCAACAAGTTCCTTGAACAAAATCAGTTTCATGAGGAGAAAAATCTATGTACAAATTTCGCAAAGAGAAAAAAATCAACATGCAACAAGTTTCATGAACGAAAAAAAATCAGCACGCAATATGTTCCATGAACAACAATCAGTTTCACAAGGAGAAAAATCACTGTACGAGTTTCGCAAAGAGAAAAAAAAATCAACTTGAAACAAGTTTCATGAACAAAAAAAAAACAGTCAGCAAACAAAAAAATCCACGATTAACAAATATGCATGCAGTATGTTCCATGAACAAAATTGGTTTCAGGAGGAGAAAAAAATCAATGTACATGTTTCACGAAGAAAAAAAAGCAACCTGCAACAAGTTTCACGAATAAAAAAACAGCAAGCAAAACTCATTGTAGAAGTTTCATGAAGAGAAAAATCAACATTTAAAATGGATCACGAACAACGAAATATGCATGCGATAAGTTCCATGAACAAAATTAGTTTCAATAGGTAGAAAAAAAATCAATGTACTTGTTTCACGAAGAGAAAAAATAAACATGCAACAAGTTCAGGAATAAAAAATCAGCATGCAACAAATTCCACGAACAAAATCAGTTTAACTGGGAGAAAAACCATTGTTTAAGTTTCGCGAAAAGAAAAAATCAGTATGCAAAAAGTTTCACGAAGAAAAATCTGCACTCAACAAGTTCCACGGGAATAAATCAGCACGGTCAAGTTCCATGAAAAAAATTGGCTTCAAGAGAAGAAGAAAAAAAATCAATGAGCTAGTTCCACGAAGAGAAAAATCAGCATGCAACAATTTTCACGAACAGAAAACCATCATGCAACAAGTTCCTTGAACAGAATCAGTTTCACGAGGAGAAAAATCAGTGTACAAATTTCGTGGAGAGAAAAAAAGCCACATGCAACAAGTTTCACGAACAAAAAAAAAATCAGCGCGTGATAAGTTCCTTGAGCAAAATCAGTTTCACGAGGAGAAAAATCAGTGTACGAGTTTCACAAAGATAAAAAAAATCAACATGCAACAAGTTTCACGAACAAAAAAAAACAGTCAGCACACAAAAAAATCCACGATTAAAAAATATGCATGCAGTATGTTCCATGAACAAAATTGGTTTCAGGAGGAGACAAAAAAATCCATTTAAATGTTTTACTAAGAGAAATAATCGATCTGCAGCAAGTTTCACGAATAAAAAAAAACATCAAGCAATAACTTCCACGAAAAAAAAACAATCAGCATGCAACAACTTCCATTAACAAAATAAGTTTCATGAAGCGAAAAATCAATGTACAAGTTTCGAGAAGAGAATAAACAAAATCACACTGCAACACGTTTCACGAACAAAAGATCATCACTCAACAAGTTCCACGAACATAAATCAGCGTGCAACAAGTTCCATGAACAAAAATAATGGTAGAAGTTTCACGAAGAGAAAAATCAACATTGAACATGGATCACGAACAAAGAAAAAATTCAAGCAATAAGTTCCATGAACAGAATTAGTTTCACTAGGTAGAGAAAAAATCAATGTACTTGTTTCACGAAGAGAAAAAATAAACATGCAACAAGTTTCTGGAATAAAAAATCAGCAAGTAACAAGTTCCACGAACAAAATCAGTTTAATGGGGAGAAAATCATTGTTGAAGTTTCGCGAAAAGAAAAATTCAGCATGCAACAAGCTCCACGAAGAAAAGTTCAGCATGCAACAAGTTCCACGAAGAAAAATTCAGCACTCAACAAGTTCCACAAACATAAATCAGCATGGGCAAGTTCCTCGAACAAAATTGGCTTCAAGGGAAGAAAAAAAAAATCAATTTGCAAGTTTCACGAAGAGAAAATCAACATGCGACAAGTTTCATGAACAAAAAACCATCATGCAACAAGTTCCATGAACAACAATTAGCACGCAACAAGTTCCTTGAACAAAATCAGTTTCACGAGGAGAAAAATCAGTGTACAAGTTTCGCGAAGAGAAGAAAAAGCAACATGCAACAAGTTTCACGAACAAAAAAAAAATCAGAACGCAATTAGTTCAAGAATCAGAAAAATATGCATCTAGTATGTTCCACAGACAAAATTAGTTTTAGGAGGAGCAAAATAAATCAATGTACATGTTTCACAAAGAGAAAAAATCAACATGCACCAAGTTTCACGAATAAAAAACAGGATGCAATATGTTCCACCAACTAAAAAAAACAATCAGCACGCAACAAGTTCCATTAACAAAAATCAGTTTCACGAGGTGAAAAATCAATGTAAAAGTTTTGCGAAGAGAAAAAAAAACAGGATGCAACAAGTTACACAAACAAAAAAAAATCATCACTTAACAAATTCCACGAACATAAATCAGCATGCAACAATTTCCAAAATCAGCGTGCATCAAGTTTCACGAAGAAAAATCAGCACTCAACAAGCTCCACAAATATAAATCAGCACGGTCAAGTTCAATGAACAAAATCGGCTTCCAGACAAGAAGTTTCACGAACAAAAAAAATCAGCACGCAACAAGTTACACGGGCTTAAATCAGCACGGTCAAGTTCCATGAACAAAATTGGCTTCAAGAGAAGAAGAAAAAAA
Source organism: Artemia sp. Qi Xiang Cuo (assembly GCF_049724085.1). Taxonomy (NCBI): domain Eukaryota; kingdom Metazoa; phylum Arthropoda; class Branchiopoda; order Anostraca; family Artemiidae; genus Artemia; species Artemia sp. Qi Xiang Cuo. Next base: position 44,405,726 of record NC_142795.1, read on the forward strand.
AAATCAATGAGCAAGTTCCACGAAGAGAGAAATCAACATGCAACAAGTTTCATGAAATGATTATTTTTGGTTTGTGAAACTTGTTGCAGCCTGTTTTTTTCCTCTTCACGAAACTTGTACTTTGATTTTTCACCTCGTGAAATTGATTTTGTTAATGGAAGTTGTTGCGTGTTGATTGTTTTTTTTAGTTCGGGGAACTTGTTGCATGCTTTTTATTATTTGGGAAACTTTTTGCATGTTGATATTTTCCCTTCGTGAAACATGTACATTGATTTTTTTTCTCCTACTTAAATTAAGTTTGTCAATGCAACATACTGCATGCATATTCTTCTGATTCTGGAACTTGTAGCTTGCGGATTTTTTTGTGTTCGTGAAACTTGTTGCATGTTACTTTTTTCTCTTCGCGAAACTTGTACACTGATTTTTCTTCTCGTGAAACTGTTTGTTGTTCATGGAACTTGTTGCATGATGGTTTTTTGTTCATGAAATTTGTTGCATGTGATTTTTCTCTTCGTGAAACTTGCACATTGAATTTTTTCTTGTCTTGAAGCCGATTTTTTCATGGAACTTGACCGTGCTGATTTATATTGGTGGAGCTTGTTGAGTGCTGATTTTTCTTTGTGAAACTTGATGCATGCTGATTTTGGAGCTTGTTGCATGCTGATTTATGTTCGTGGAAGTTGTTGAGTGATGATTTTTTTTTGTTTTTGTAACTTGTTGCGTCCTGTTTTTTTTCTCTTTGCGAAACTTTTACATTGATTTTTCACCTCGTGAAACTGATTTTTATTAATGGAACTTGTTGCGTGCTGATTGTTGTTTTTAGTTCGTGAAACATGTTGCATCCTGTTTTTTATTCGTGAAACTTGGTGCATGTTGATTTTTTCTCTTTGTGAAACATGTATATTGATTTTTTTTTCTCCTCATAAAACTAATTTTGTCTGTGGAACATACTACATGCATATTTTTCTGATTCTGGAACTAATTGCGTTCTGATTTTTTTTTGTTCGTGAAACTTGTTGCATGTTGCTTTTTCTTCTCTTCGCGAAACTTGTACACTGATTTTTCTCCTCGTGAAACTGATTTTGTTCAAGGAACTTGTTGCATGATGGTTTTCTGTTCTTGAAATTTGTTGCATATTGATTTTTCGCTTCGTCAAACTTGTAAATTGATTTTTTTTCTTGTCTTGAAGCCAATTTTGTTCGTGGAACTTGACCATGCTGATTTATACCTGTGGAACTTGTTGATTGCTGATTTATACCTGTGGAACTTGTTGATTGCTGATTTTTCTTCGTGAAACTTGTTTCATGCTGATTTTTTTTTCTCTTCGCGAAACTTAAACAATGATTTTCTCCTCATTAAACTGTTTTTGTTACTGGAGCTTGTTGCGTGCTAATTTTTTTATTCCTGAGACTTGTTGCATGTTTATTTTTTCTCTTCGTGAAACAAGTACATTGATTTTTTTTCTACCCAGTGAAACTGATTTTGTTCATGGAACTTATTGCCTGCATATTTCTTTGTTCGTGATCTATGTTACATGTTGATTTTTCTCATCGTGAAACTTACATAATAACTTTCCTCATTGAGATAACTGTTTTTTTTCATGGAACTTGTTGCACGCTTATTTATGTTCTTGGAACTTGTTGAGTGATGATCTTTTGTTCGGGAAACGTGTTGCAGTGTGATTTTGTTTATTCTCTTCTCGAAACTTGTGCATTGATATTTCTCTTCGTGAAACTGATTTTATTAATGGAAGTTTTTGCTTGCGTATTGTTTTTGGTTCATGGAACTTGTTGCTTGCTGTTTTTTTATTTGTGAAACTTGTTGTAGGTTTATTTTTTCTCTTCGTGAAACATGTCCATTGATTTTTTTTTCTCATCCTGAAACCAATTTTGTTCATGGAACATACTGCATGCATATTTTTTAATCGTGGATTTTTTTTGTGTGCTGACTGTTTTTTTTGTTCGTGAAACTTGTTGCATGTTGATTTTTTTCTCTTTGCGAAACTCGTACACTGATTTTTCTCCTCGTGAAACTGATTTTATTCAAGGAACTTATTGCGGGCTGATTTTTTTTTTCGTTCGTGAAACTTATTGCATGTTGCTTTTTTTCTCTTCACGAAATTTGTACACTGATTTTTCTCCTCGTGAAACTGATTCTGTTCAAGGAACTTGTTGCATTATGGTTTTCTGTTCGGGAAACTTGTTGCATGTTGATTTTTCTCTTCGTGGAACTAGCTCATTGATTTTTTTTTCTTCTTCTCTTGAAGCCAAATCTGTTCATGGAACTTGACCGTGCTGATTCAAGCCTGTGGAACTTGTTGAGTGCTGATTTTTTTTCGTGAAACTTTTTGCATACTGATTTTTTCTCTTAGCGAAACTTAAACAATTGTTTTTCTCCCAGTTAAACTGATTTTGTTCGTGGAATTTGTTGCGTGCTGATTTTTTATTACTGAACTTGCTGCATGTTTATTTTTTCTCTTCGTGAAACAAGTACATTGATTTTTTTCTACCTAGTGAAACTAATTTTGTTCATGGAACTTATCGCATGCATATTTCATTGTTCGTGATCCATATTAAGTGTTGATTTTTCTCTTCATGAAACTTCTACAATGATTTTTGCTTGCTGTTTTTTTATTCGTGAAACTTGTTGCAGGTTGATTTTTTCTCTTCGTGAAACATGTCCATTGATTTTTTTTTCTCATCCTGAAACCAATTTTGTTCATGGAACATACTGCATGCATATTTTTTAATCGTGGATTTTTTTGTGTGCTGACTGTTTTTTTGTTCGTGAAACTTGTTGCATGTTGATTTTTTTTCTCTTTGCGAAACTCGTACACTGATTTTTCTCCTCGTTAAACTGATTTTGTTCAAGGAACTTATCGCGTGCTGATTTTTTTTTTCGTTCGTGAAACTTGTTGCATGATGCTTTTTTTTTCTTCGCGAAATTTGTACACTGATTTTTCTCCTCATGAAACTGATTTTGTTCAAGGAACTTGTTGCAAGATGGTTTTCTGTTCGTGAAACTTGTTGCATGTTGATTTTTCTCTTCGTGGAACTTGCTCATTGATTTTTTTTCTTCTTCTCTTGAAGCCAATTTTGCTCATGGAATTTGACCGTGCTGATTTATGCCTGTGGAACTTGTTGAGTGCTGATTTTTTCTTCGTGAAACTTGTTGCATGCTGATTTTTTTCTCTTCGCGAAACTTAAATAATGATTTTTTCTCCGAGTTAAACTGATTCTGTGCGTGGAATTTGTTGCGTGCTGTTATTTATTCCTGAAACTTGTTGCATGTCTATTTTTTCCCTTCGTGAAACAAGAATATTGATTTTTTTTCTACCTAGTGAAACTAATTTTGTTCATGGAACCTATTGCTTGCATATTTCATTGTTCATGATCCATGTTAAATGTTCATTTTTCTCTTCATGAAACTTCTACAATGATTTTCCTCATTGAGAAAACTGGTTTTGTTCAAGGAACTTGTTGCACGCTGATTTATGTTCATGGAACTTGTGGAGTGATGATCTTTTGCTCGTGAAACGTGTTGCAGTGTGATTTTTTTATTCTCTTCTCGAAACTTGTGCATTGATTTTTCTCTTCGTGAAACTGATTTTATTAATGGAAGTTGTTGCGTGCTGATTGTTTTTTTGTTCGTGGAACTTGTTGCTTGCTGTTTTTTTTATTCTTGAAGCTTGTTGCAGGCTGATTTTTTCTCTTCGTGAAACATGTGCATTGATTTTTTTCCCCTCCTGAAATTAATATTGTTAATGGGACACATAGCATGCATGTGTTTTTTATTGTTAATATTTTTTGCGTGCAGACTGTTTTTTTTTTGCTAGGGAAACATGTTGCATGTTGATTTTTTTTTCTCTTTTCGAAGCTCTTAAACTGATTTTTATCATAATGAAACTGATTTTTTTCAAGGAACTTGTTGTGTCCTGATTTTTCTATTGGAACTTGTTGCATATTTTTTTGGTTTGTGTAACTTGTTGCATGTTGAATTATCTTATCGAGAAACAGGTACGTTAAGTTTTCTCATCTTGAAGCGGATTTTCTCCCTGGCACTTGTTGTGCGCTGATTTTTTTGTATTTGTAACTTGTTGCATGCTGGTTTTTCTTCATGAACCTTGTTACATGCTGATTTTAATCTTTGTGAAACATATACATTGATTTTTATCCAAATGAAACTGTTGAAATGAAACTTTTAGGGGCAGGAGTTGGGGGGGGGGGTTAAAAAGTTGGAGGGAGGGGCAAAATTTTTTTTTTTGGGGGGAGGGGATCCTTGGGGTTCGGGTAGGGGATCTAACAACACTGTTCAAATGGTAGTTGTGTATTATATCGAACACAGTTGAGAATCGCCCAAATAAAAAAATATGTATCTCTGAATAGGAGTTAGCATTCCCTCAGATCGTTTACCATTTTCATTTCTGTCAACGCCTCTAATCATATCATAATGAAGAATCATGTTTAACATTAGATATGTGAATGGCCATGACCCAAAACCATGGTTTCGTGAACAGCACAAATTTTCATGGTAGGTTGAATCCGGTCATTGTACTGTCTGCTTGTATGGCGGGAGTACTGTCCGCTACTTATCATTATAGATATATGGTAGGACTGTGCGCTTGAAATTGTTATAGCTATATGGGTACCACCCCGTCTCTATCATTCTAGCTATATGGGTACCACCCCCGTCTCTATCGTTATAGCTACACTACTAAGACGGTCAATCCTATTGATTACGTCTGGCTGGACAGAGGACAGGAACGATCGGTACAAGATACTAGGGCATATAGGAATGCTGTTGTCGATGTTACAAGTAAAGACTACCATTAAGTAGCGTCTAGGGTTATTCTAAAGCTGAAATATGGAAAACAGAACCACCTTCCGGGAACTTATGACGTTGGCAAACTCCAAGATGAGAATTAAAAAGGATAAAATTGCTGCAGATTTAGAAGATGCTGCAAGACATTGTACTGGCAAATGGCACTGTTAAAAAACTGAGAGCAAATAGTCAACCTGGACTTTTCCTAGTTACAGATAAGAACAGGGCCCCAATTTATGATAAAGAGAGATGCGCAGAATACTTTAAGACTGTGCCAAATCCCATTAAAGTGGCAGGAAAATATATAGAAAAGAATGAACATTTTTATACTTTAGATGTGAAGGAGGATTTATTTGTTTTGAATTTTTTTAAATATGGTTGCTGGGAAGTTAGATATAAATTACCAAAGATTATGAATACGATTTTTGAAAAAGGAGAAGAGCCCGGTGGTTTTATGGTAACCTTAATTATATCCTTCTATAAGAAATGTGCTAAGAGTAATTTTGGTAAATATAGAGGAATAAGCTTGGTTTCTATAGGAAACAATTATTTAGAATGATGATAATTTTAGGCTTAGAGTTACTTTAAATAAGGTTTTAAGAGAAGAACGATTTTAGTAAGCAGAGGGGAGGCGTCGATGAAATCTTCACTCTTAGATTCATAGTTAAGAAGTGCCTGAGTCATCAGATCCTTTAGTCCTTAGCTTTATAGATTATGAGCAAGCGTTTGATTCAGCCCGTAGAATAGCTTTAGTGAAGGTCCTATATTTTTATGGCCTACCATATAAATATGTTAAAGTGATTAGTAATATTTAGGAGAATAACATTGCTGCGGTTATGGTAGGAAATAAAGTTAATAGCTGGTATCACGTTGAATCAGGAGTTTAGCATGGTTGCGTTCTATCTCCATTTATATGGATCACTTTGATGCAATTTGTGCTAATTCCTAAGGAACACGGCAAAGGGCCATAGAAGGGCATAGAATCAATTGGGAAAGTAAAACTCTCTAGAAATGGAATTATGCTGATGATTTGAGAATCCTAGATGAAAATTTTAGATTTGTTGGATGTTTTAAGAGATTGGGGCTTAAGAATAAGCTTGAAAGTTAATTTTAAGATGACTAAGTCGCATGGATCAGGAATACTGGGTAACGAGAAGATTGACCAAGTGGAAGGATCGATCAAGCAAAGATGTTAAAACTAGGTTAACCAAGGCCCAGTGTGTTTTTTTACAGTTAAAAAAATATTGGAAGGATAAAAAGATGATTCTGCAAACCGGAATTAGATTACTGGAAGTTACAGTGATGACAGTGGTCAAGCATGGTTCAAAAGCGTAGGACCTCCAAAAGACAGAGGAGGATTGATTAAATGTTTTCTAGAGGAATTTTCTTCGGATTGTTTTGGGCACTGTTTTTTGATATATTTTACATGACCATTAGAAAATACAAACGTGGTTTCTATGCAGACAGGGTGAGTTTTGGGTATGGGCCCCGTACAAATGTGAAGATCTAGGCACAACCCCACTTTAGGGGCTTTTGAAATCTTGGAAATATGTTGATCAAGGGCAGATAAATGAAGCTACCAGGAATGAAATCAGAGCGTAAAATATCCCGTTAAAAGCTGTTTTTAAGCTCCTATCTCTACTTCTTCGGTAGCTTATTCTAAGGCTTAAGAAATTTCATAAAGACCCATTACAATCTTCGAAAACAATATATCTTTCTTTTATTTCGGTAATAATGGATAATAATTGAATATAATATAGATTAAATGGACGAATCCCTTTGCCAGGAATTTTTGTCGTTTAAAATTTGCTGAGCTTTGTTTAATTTTAGATACAAAGTTAGTTATGCTCTTTTTATTTGATTTTTTTTCTAAATGTATTTAAAATTAAACTACTCCTAAGAAAATATGTCCTAAAATATATTCCTGTGCCCCCACCCACCACTACTATTCTGGTGCCTGCCCCCCCCCTAAAAAAAAATGTTCTGTGGGCACCATTGAGCGGTAGTTACAGAGGGGGTAGTTCCCCACATGTAAAAAAATCATTTGTGTTTGTATTAAGTGTAGCTATTTATAATGTACCTCTTTAATTTCATTTGCAAAGCTCTTTTTTAGTTAATTGTCATACAAGCTTGAAAGAATTGCTCGTGCCTCGTGATATTTTCTTCGATGTATATGAGAGAAGATAGAGACAGTTAACAGTATTAATTTTCTAAAAGACTAATAGCTGTTTTAAATTAGACCTTTATTAAGTTCCCAACAACAACAAACTATGCTGCTTTCTATTTTCGTAGTCCTCGTACATTTGTCTAAAAGCCATACATGGCTTTTCATACATGGCAATACATGGTTGCCATACATGGAATCAGCCATACATGGCTGATTCAAAGTTGCATTACAGAAAGGACCGTTATCTGGCGGTTAATTATTTGGTTAAAATGAAGGTTTTTCTGTCAATCTATAGATGTGACATGAACAAATTCTACGTTTAGATATGCTTACGACCCTGCTTCAATACTGGTGATGTGACTTGTTGAAGATCAGGGTCTTTTTCATTTTTAAAAGATGAAAGCTATAAATGTCTCCAAAAATATTCAGAATTTAATTTAGCATGATGTGATTCGAACATTCAGCTTAAGTCATAAATCAAAGATCAAAGTCTATCAAATAGAAAGATTAGTAATATGGGAGATATCTCCAGGTCTTGGGCTTGATCCTGCCTTTTAGGGGGAAAGGGGGTTTCAGTTGTCTTTTTCAAGTTTCAAAAAAATAATTAGTCCATACTTTTTGGCAAGTCAATCCTCTATCCGCTTTTTATTTAGTTAACATACTACAGAAAGTTTTTACTGCATAAATTTTCCAAATTTTGTTTTTTCTTCTTCTCCCAATGAAAGAAATGTAGAAACCCTAAGAAAAATCTATGAAATATTATAGATAAGAAAAACTTCTAAGTTTATTAATAAGGCTATAAACATATAAAGTTCAAAGAAAATTTATATCTATGTTTAATTTCATCTTAAAATAATTTTATTGCAAGAATAATTTAGAATTAGATTCCTCTTTACTGAGGGGTATCCTAAGAGCCGGTCCTAGGGTTGGTGGTGCCCTGGGAAAATTAATTAGGCTACAGTGCCCCCTCCCAACTCAAATATAAGAAAAAGAAGCAGAATCTAACTGAAGGATTGGATAAAAATGGCCTATTCCCCAGCAGCGGTGCCCCGTAACGGCCTAAGCCACGTCCCCCGGAGCAGCTGCCCACAATTGTTCACTCCTCCTTGAAATGGCTCTAGATATGCTTACTTAAATTTACATGTTCACAATAATGCCAAATTATCACCATAATAAACATGTTGTCAGAATTAGTAAATATTGAAACACCTTTGGTTAATTCGTCAATACCAGTAAGAAAATCTAGGATTGCAGAAATTCCCTGTTAATAGCAAATGTTCTCCCTTTTTAAAACTGGAACGGCAATGTCGATGCAGAACTCGTGCAAAAAATCAGTGAACAAACTTTACTTTTCAGCATCGCCACAGTTACTATTCAACTGGATTTAAAGTTATCAAGTAACGAAACTTGATAGGCGTTCCATAATTACATATCAAACAAAAAGGCAAACATGCGTGATATTCTAATTTTTGTCATGCAAGAAAGTGTTTACCCAATAGTTTGACACAAATGCCACATATTGTCTTAAAACCCGAAATGGAACACAAAGATACCGTCAAATCATTCTTTGCTTTAAGTTAAACTAGCGTAGTTTAACTAATCAAATAATGGGAACTATGCTGAATTATTTATATTAAGCTGACTGTCCTTATAAAGGCTAGAGTATTTTGTTGCATTTTTTTGTAAGAGTAAGATATAAAATGATCAGTTTTAAATATGTTTTACGAATGAATGATGTGAGACTCCCTGTAACAAAGTCAGTTATCTGGACACTCTCCGTGTTAACTGAAACAGGTGATGCTATCTAAGTGTAGCCTATAATGTAATGTGCACGGGAGACTCGTCCAGGGACACTCAGTAGTGAACATCCCATGCCAATAGTACCGTAAAACCACAGTTTATAGAATTATCCAGTAAGTTTATCGCAGATCATTTCTGGTCTTCATTCTCGGTGCGAACAAAAAGCTCCTCCCACTTATTTCTCAATTAGCTGGTTAGTCTGTTTCCGTCAATCAATGAGAAATGGTTACAAAGTGCATTATTCGTAATAGCGAGTTTCCACTATTTTCCGATTATTTCTATTATAACTGTAAGTTTCGCGTCCAAGAGGGTTACAAAGTGCATTATTCGTAATAGCGGGTTTCCACTTATTTCCGATTATTTCTATTATAACTGTAAGTTTCGCGTCCAATAAAAATCTGACTTGTCTACCCGTGAAAAGATCAAATGCCGCTTATGTTTATATCTGCAAAAACGTTCTCTGGAACACTCGCACCTCTGTCCGGGTTTTTATAATGGGTGAGATAGGGAATGATCATACTGCTAATTCTATAAACTGTGCGTAAAACTCATAAAAAAATATGCAATTTTGGTAACAATACATTCAACAAATAAAAATCTGTAATTTACTATGGTGTTAAATAATTAAAGTTTATGAGATCTAAAATAACCACTAAAATTTATCAAATAATAAAAGATGGTTAGTTTTAGAAACGAAAAGGCAGAAAGAACCTCTCAAAAAGGGAAGTGTTCTTGGTGAAAATTGTATCATCCAGTTCAACATGAGTCACAATACTATATTGAACAGTTCGTGGTAATGAACTATGAGTAAGAAGTGACTCGGCATTATAGTAACAAACTAAAAAAAGGACTTTGATAACAATACTGGTGTCAAAAGAATAAAATTTGTGTGTTGATTCAAAATACAAAATTCGCCAAGCATAAATCTCCCCATAGAAACCTACAATCATGAGAACATTTACCTGATTCACGCAACAGAATGAGAAAAACGGCGATCTAGGTACCGAAACGCAACTTTGGGACCAAAATACCACTGTCTGTTTTGATGCTATTGATGCCTGGGACCAAAACACGCATTCTTCAACCTTAATCTGGGACAAAACAAAATAAATGAGAATGAAGTAAGATTGCCTCTTTTTGCAAGGCTATTAGCAGATGAAAATTTGAAGACTTCAAAAAAAGGTTAAACTACCACAATCAAAAAGTTTGTGGTAACGAAGTATAAGTAAGGAGCGACTCGGCTCAATAGTATCCAAACTCTAAAAAACGGAAAATTGAAACCAATAGATACATCAAAAGAATCAGATTTTTATGCTGATTTCAAGTATATAAGTTTCATCAAGTTTAGTCCTACCCATCAAAAGTTAAGCGCCTGTGAAAATTTTCATGATTTTCAAAAAAGAAAAGAAACACCTCTTAAAAGATATAGAACCTTAATGAAAATCACACCATCAGATTCAGCGTATCAGAGAACCCTTCGGTAGAGGTTTCAAGACTCTATCTGCAAAAATGTGGAATTTTTTATTTTTTTTTGCCAGAAGAAAGATCACGGATGCTTGTTTATTTGTTTTTTTTTGTTGTTTTGTTTTTCCCAGGGGTGATGGTATCGACCCAGTGGTCCTAGAATATCGTAGGAGGGCTCATTCGAACGGAAATTAAAAGTTATAGTGCCCTTTTTGAGTGACCAAAAATGGAGGGCAACTAGGCCTCCTCCCACGCTCATTTTTTCCCATAGTCACCCGATCAAGATTTTGGGATAGCATTTTGTTCACCATGGTCATAAATATAGTAACTATGTATTTTAGGATGCCTTAATTCCCCACACTCCCCGGGAGAAGAGCTAAAAGGTATGAACTTCACCCAATCTTTACATATGGTAATGGTTATTGGGAAGTATACAGACGTTTTCTGGAGCGATTTTTTCTGGTAGTGGAGGGAGGGGGTTGTGGTGAATCGGGGGCTACGTGGGAGTAGCTTCCCATGGATAAAGTTTCCATGGGGGAAGGAACATTGCTATGAAGGGGGTTTTTCAACTTTCAGTTGAAAAACAAGTTTTCCAACTGAAAGTAAGGAGCAACACCAAAACTTAAAAAGAGCAGAAATTATTCCGTATATGATCTGGGCTCATCCACTAGTCAATACCTCATCCTTTACGCCAAAGATTTTTTAATGCTTCCAAAAGAGCTGTTTATTCTAATTAATAGCCTTTGTAAATAAGGGGTCAGTTTTAAGAAATTGGAAAAAAATTTAATCCTTAGCGTAGGAAGCGAGGTATTGAAGATGAGACAAACCACCTAAAATGCGCATTAAAAATATATGGAAACAAAATTGTTTCGCATATTTTAACTCGACAATTGCATATGTTTCCTACTAATAAAAACGTTTGTAAATAAAAATAAACAACTTTCGAGGAAGCCATTTAACCAAATAAAAGTAACACTAATGTTCAGGTTTTGTTTTAATTATTCATGTACGGTGAGACAAAATCAAAACCTGTATTAATTTAAAAACGTTCAAAAATTAAATAAAAAAAAACAAGTTTTTTCAACTGAAAGTAAGAAGCGACATTAAAACTTAAAACGAACAGAAACTATTCCATATATGAAAGGGACTGTCCCCTCCTCAACGCCTCGGTCTTTACGCTAAAGTTTTTTATTGTTTTAAAAAATAAAGTTGTGAGACAGAGTCAAACTTTAGCGTAAAGAGCGAGGCGTTGAGGAGGGGAAAGTCCCTTTCATGTACGGAACAATTTCTGTTCGTCTTAAGTTTTAATGTCGCTTCTTACTTTCAGTTGAAAAAAACTTGTTTTTTTAATTTAATAGTGGTTGGGATCTTGATGAAAATTATATAATGAAATTAAAAATGCATGCTAATACTAAATCCGATATCAACGAAATATGAAATTTCTTATATTTCTAAAAAAGAATAGTAACAAGGGTAAACATGTTTTTCCCCTGGGATAATCTTATCAAACCAGTGGTTGCATATTATTGAAAATCAAATGGTTCATTTGAATGAAAATCTAAGGATCCATTGTTCTTTTTCAGTAATAAAAGGGATCAAGTCACAGAAAAGTTTTAAATTATAGATTTTATCCAGTGAGACAACAAATATGGTCAAAAAGGGGCCGAGACGCAATCGAGCGAGAATTTGGAGAACTATATATAGTTATATATATATATATATATATATATATATATATATATATATATATATATATATATATATATATATATATATGTGTGTGTGTGTGTGTGTGTGTGTGTGTGTGTGTGTGTGTGTGTGTGTGTGTGTGTGTGTGTGTGTGTGTGTGTGTGTGTGTGTGTGTGTGTGATGTGTGTGTGTGTGTGTGTGTGTGTGTGTGTGTGTGTGTGTGTGTGTGTGTGTGTGTGTGTGTGTGTGTGTGTGTGTGTGTGTGTGTGTGTGTGTGTGTGTGTCTCTCTCTCTCTCTCTCTCTCTCTCTCTCTCTCTCTCTCTCTCTCTCTCTCTCTCTCTCTCTCTCTCTCTCTCTCTCTCTCTCTCTCTCTCTCTCTCTCTCTCTCTCTCTCTGCATACATACATACATACATACATACATACATCTACTCTCTCTCTCTCTCTCTCTCTCTCTCTCTCTCTCTCTCTCTCTCTCTCTCTCTCTCTCTCTCTCTCTCTCTCTCTCTCTCTCTCTCTCTCTCTCTCTCTCTCTCTCTCTCTCTCTCTCTCTCTCTCTCTCTCTCTCTCTCTCTCTCTCTCTCTCTCTCTCTCTCTCTCTCTCTCTCTCTCTCTCTCTCTCTCTCTCTCTCTCTATATATATATATATATATATAAGTGAATATTAGGGGATCTGACCGCTCCTCAACTCCTCTTTATTCACAATAAACTATTTTTAGTGCTGTAAAAAAGCTCCTTATTCAGATTCAGCGGCCCTTGTATTTCAGTAGTTGTTCTTAAGGAATTGGGATAAAAAGTCCAAATAGCGTAAAGACCGAGGAGTTTAGAACGGGGCAGCTCCCCTCACATATGGTACAATTTGTGTTCGTTTTATGTTTTGATGTTCCTTACTTTCAGCAGATAAAGCTTGTTTTTCATTTAATTTCTGATCGTGTTTCAAATCATGCCCAGGTCTAACCAAAGCATGATCTGGGGCATCGGCCCCATTAACTCTCGATTTCTTGTTGTTAAATTGTAAATATCAATTATTGTAAATTGATTGGTAGCCCCCACTTTTTATTTTTCCTGTTTAAGAATTAAAATGTTGGATTGTAATTAAAATTTTGAACAGAGTTTGAATATTCAGTCAAAATTTTCAACAACGGTAGTTTTGTTGAATAAGCCCTTGATAATATTTTTACTACAGAATTTCGTGTCGGTGGAGTTTTATCGTTCATATGGATGGAATGTGTGGGTGACTTTTGATCTTCTATGCGGCTGAAGCCATCGAGACGAGACCTCTACCATAACAATCTCTGATGTTTAAAATTGATCGTATACATTTTTTTAATACGCTGAAACATTGTATATAAATAGAAAAGGAAAAATATTACCATTTAAAATTGCAGAAACCAAAGCTCCTGGTAACATTTGCCACACTTCAAGAAATTTCTTGGTGTGGCTAATGATGCCGCACATTCTTCCCTTTTCTACCGCTGTGAAGATAGGCTTGTGAAATTGATATTTTATGCTATAAAAAAAAAAATCCACGATGGTAGGGGCATTTCATCCCCCATCTCTAGCCCCAATAATAAAGGCATAAACCATAAACATTCCCGAGAATTAAGAGGGATTAGATCTCATCCCCCCCCCCTTTCCCAAAACTGTTTCTGCATTAATATGAAAGTTCAACGAGAGTTGGGATATTTGGAGATTAATATACCCTCTCTGAGGCAGATGCCCCCCCCCACACACAAAATTAACTACCGTCCCACCTTCATAATAACTGATGAACACTCCTTGTGGGCTATGCAATTTTATGAAATATGAATCAAATCAGTTTAGTTACATGTAGTTTTGTAATAAATATTAGAAACATTTATCTGAAATAAGAAGGGAGGTATCACACCGCAGCGCCCTTATTCAAGCTTAATCTAAAGGAAAGGAGATGACAGGTTAATTCCTACCTCCGTCCCTATATCCTTTGTATGTATATCTGAACGATCATAGAGTTAGACAACGTAGGGGTTAAAATGCGCTCTTTTAGGCATCTGCCTCCCCCCCTGTACTCCAACCACCCCCCACGTTTCATAAAAGTTGGTTAGCAATTATACAGCACTAAACATAACCCAAATTCATGAAAAATCCCGTCAATCAACTCATTTAAATCAAACATTAAGATAAGTATCAATATTAACCATTTATCTTTTATGTCTTATGTGACTTTTCAGGAACGAATGCGCACCTTCTCTGCAACTGGGAAGCTCAATTAATAGTTTTTGATGCTTTTAAATCGATTGGCTATCTCAGAATTTACAATATATTAGTAGAAACTCTGTTCCCCTTGGGGCAAAATCGTAATTTGATGCCACAAAATGGCAAAAAAACACTTTTCTTTGGCACAATCTTTCTGGTCACTTGAAAAGACCACTAGTACTTTTAAATTACGTTCAAATGAGAGCTATTTTGATTTTCCGGGACAATCGGTTCAATGTGATTACCTCTGAAAGAAAAAAAAAAACACGCACGAGTGATCTTTCTTCTGGGAAAGAAAAAGAATGCAAAATTCCATATTTTTGTTGACAAGAGCGTGGAACCACTACAATAAAGATATCTGATATGCTAAATCTACTGGTGGGAAATTCATGAAGATCGATTGTCCTCTTAGGGGTGTTCTCTACCCTTTTTGAAAATGAGACAAGTTTTCTAAGGCTCCTAGCTTTTGATTAGTTACGTTAAACTTAATAAATTTTACATATTTGGAATCAGCATAAAATACAGCTGTCTTAATGCATTCATTTTTATCGAAGTTCCGCTTCTTATAGTTTTGGCTACTATTGGCCTCAGCCGCTCCTTACTTAAAATTTATTAGCATGTATTCTTTGAAAATGAGAAATGTGTTGAGAAACAAAATATTTTGTGTTCAGCCTTTATTGAATCCCTTTTTGGGTTATTTGGGTTGTGTTAGATTTTTTTTTGCTCAGTGCATGGCTTCAGTACTACAAAGCTGCAGTTTTGTGGCATGTTACACCAGAGCTATCATATGCTTTACGGTGCATTCGACATTTTAAGCCATACAAATCTACATGATGGGAGATTAATATCAAACAACAGTTTAGTCCTGGCATGGATAAATTGCTGTATAACAACAATGTTTTACTTCACCTTATAAGGATTAAGAAAAACCTTACCACTTATTTATCAATATGCTCTTAAAAGTAGATATCTATCTTGTGAAATAACTAGAACAAGAATGTTCGTATTTTTAATTTTTTACAAGCCTACCATAAATACAGTAACATTTAGGGAGTGGACCATCCATTGTAAGCCATGAAATACAACTAGCTTGCTGAATAGTATGAATACGCATTAAAAATTTCAATTAGCTAAATTTGGGTAATTTTTGTTGCATAAATATTACATTGAGCTTCACTAACCTCTTTAAATCAGGACTGCAATACTCATAAGGAATGTTTAATATGCCATAACCGCACTACTCGTGCCTTTTTTAACAGAAACTAGACCAATTCTCAAACTTGATTTATTACACAGTTACAATCACTCAAGTTTATATTTCACTGATTTCGCTTTATTTGGAATGTATCTAAGAACATAAGAACATAATATAATAAGAATACAAGAACATAAATTAAAACGCAAGCAAAGTAGAGAATCAAAACTTGAAGATATAGAAAAAGAATATACAGCAAGCGGAATTCAAAGCAATCTTTTTTTTAAGGGGGGGGCTTTAAAACTCATTTAATTCTATCTATATTTGATGCCACATGAACTACTTTTCTATTTTCTGTCTTCTCCTCTCAGCATTTCAAAATCAAGTAGATCTTCTAATTAAAGTTACTTTTTGTGGTAACTCAGATCCTGGATATAAACTGGATATCTTCATTCATATATATTCAGTCAATTTATATAAAAAAGAAGAAACTTCACATTTCGAAAATAGTACCTTTGGTTTTTCATACAGATTGAATTTCAAAGCATAGTCTTAATGAAGATGGTACCCGTTTTCGGTAGAATTTCATTCCAGTTTCCAAAAATCTGCAAATTTTAATGTACTAACAGCTGTTAGAGCGAAGGCACACGCGATTAGAAGACAAGCAATATATATATATATATATATATATATATATATATATATATTATATATATATATATATATATATATATATATATATATATATATATATATATATATATATATATATATATATATATATATATATATATATATATATATATATATATATATATATATATATATATATATATATATATATATATATATATATATATATATATATATATATATATATATATATATATATACTATGTACTATGTTATTACATCATATAAGCATTTCTTATGACATCTTATATGGCATCATATAGGTATTTTCTTATGTGATGTCATGCATAGCGTAACTAAGACCGTTGAGTTTCCAACGCAACAGTTATTTATATAAAATAATGTCTGTTGAAAGGGCCAAAAAACGAAAATTTGCAGTTGCAGCTATCAGAGGCAACGCTATAGCGTTGCTTATAGTAAAGGCCATACGGCTCCAATGTTTTATTATTAATTTATTATTATTTTTTCCCAGAGGCACTTCCTAGGGAAGTCGCGTAAACTTCGGAAGGGGCTAATTCGATTGGAAATCGAGAGTTCTAGTGCCGTTTTTAAGAGTCAAATGTGGTCGGAGGTCAACTAGCCCCTCCCCTACACCCTTATTTTCTCAAATGCATCCGGTAAAAGCTTTGAGATAGCCATTTCGTTAAAAATTGTTCAAAGATCATATAACAAAAGCTCCAGTGTCGACACAACCTCCAAGGACCTGGGGGCAGCGTTGTAAGCTATGCCCTGTGGGCGTATATGGTTCTTATGGAAGGAATTCTCGCATAAACTTCAGAGAGAGATATCATTTGATTGGAAGTATAAAGTTCTAGTTCACTTTGTAAGAGTCAAAAGAGATCGAGGGGTAACCAGCCCCCCCTCACACTTTTTTTTTTACAAATGCATCCGATAAAAATTTTGAGATAGCCATTTTGTTAATAATAGTTCAAAGCTCATATAAAAAAAAAACTCCGGGGTCGACAAAACCCTTAGGGCCGGGGGCAGGCGTTGTAAGATATTTCCTGGGGGCATATATGGTCCTTATGGAAAGGATGCTCTTATAAACTTCAAAGAGGGCGGCTCGTTTAATTGGAAATGAAAAGTTCTAGTTCAGTTTTTAAGAGTCAAAAGATATCGGAGGGAAACTAACCCTCCCCCTCCACGCCCTTTTTCCTCAAACCCATCAGATAAGAACTTTGAGATAGCCATTGTATGAAAAATAGTTCAAAGATCATATAACAAACACTCCTGTGTCGACACAAGCCCCCAGGGCCCAAGGGCAAGTGTTGCAAGTTATGCCCTGGGGGAATAAATGGTTCTTATGGAAGGGATGCTCGTAAAATTTTCAAAGAGGGGTCATTTGATTGAAAATTAAAAGTTCTAGTTCACTTTTTAAGAGTCAAAAGAGATCGAAGGTTCACCAGCCCCCCACACCCTTTTTTACCAAATGGATCCAATAAAAATTTTGAGATATCCATCTTGTTAAAAATGGTTTATAGATCATATAACAAAATTCCGGTGTCGACAAAACCCCCAAGGGCGGGGATAGGCGTTGTAAGTTATTCGCTGGGGGCATATATGGTTCGTATGGAAGGACTGCTCGTACAAACTTCAAAGAGGGCTTATTTGATTGTAAATTAAAAGTTCTTGTTCATTTCTAAGGGTGAAAAGAGGTGGGAGTGCAACTAGCCCCCCCCCCCAATGCACCCTTTTTTCTCAAAGCCATTCGATAAATTTGAGATAGCCATTTTGTAAAATATAGTTCAAAAGTCAGATGACCAAAACTCAAGTGTCGACACAACCCCCAGGGCCCGGGGGAAGACATTGTATGCTTTACCCTGGGGACATATATGGTTCTTATGAAAGGGATGCTCGTATAAATTTCAGAGAGGGCTCATTTGATTGGAAATTGAAAGTTCGACTTCACTTTTTAAGAGTCAAAATAGATTCAAGGGCAACTAGCCCCATCCCCCCCCACACATTTTTTTCCAAACCCATACAGTGAAACTTTTGAGACAGTCATTTTGCTAAAAATAGTTCAAAGGTCAGATAAGAAAACTTCGGTGTCGATACAGCCCCCCAGGACCCGGGGGCAGGCGTTCTAAGTTATGCTCTGAGGGCATGTATGGTTATTATGAAAGAGATGCTCGCATAAAGTTCATAGAGGGCTCATTTGATTGGAAATTGAAAGTTGTAATTCACCTTTTAAGAGTCAAGAGATGGGAGGGCAACTAGCCCCCCCGCACTTTATCCCTCTAACCCATCCGCTACAAATTTTGAGATAGCTGTTTTTTAAAAATATTTAAAAAATTAGATAACAAAAACTTTGGTGTCAACACAGCCACCAAGGGCCCGGGAGGTAGGTGTTGTAAGTGTTGTACTGGGGGCGTATATGGTTCTTATGAAAGGGATGCTCGTATAAACTCCAGAGAGGGCTCATTTGACTGGAAATTGAAAGTTAAAGTTCCCTTTTTAAAAGTAAACGGAGATCCAAGGGCAACTACCCCCCCCCCCCCTCCCCCACGCCTATTCAAATCAATCTGATGAAAATTTTGAGATTGCCATTTTTTTAAAAATAGTTCAAAGGTCAAGTAAAAAAACTCCGGTTTCGAAACAACCCCCCAGGTCCAGGGCCGAGTGACAAGTTATGTCCTGGGGGCATATATGGTTCTTATGGAAGGGATTCTCGTGTAAACTTAAGAGACATCAGTAGTAATCAAGGTTATACTTTGCTCTCTCTATGTTCCATCCTGTGTTATTTTCTCTCTTTACGTTCCCTGGCAGCTTTCCAGGACAGATTACCAGACCAATTGCACATGGAAACAGTTTGACATGTTTGGGGAGATTACGTTCCTTGGCACCTTTTCAGAGCATGTACTTATGCAACATGATTAAACACGCTTTTACAATCGGAATTCATTGATTGACATTTGCAAAAAAGGGTTAATTAGTAATTGGATAATTTTTTAACATGAAATCTCTGAATAAAATATTTTTGGAGCATGTACTTGACGATGGATAAAAGGGTTAAGGTGATTAGCAATTACGAGTGGGGATTCCCCTCCTGTTCCTAAACATTGCAAAAAAGATAACAGTATGAACGGGGATTCCCCGCACAAATTTGTTTCAACTCCAAGTTTTTCAACCAGACTGATTTTTTGAAAGCATAGTGTGTACAAGTGTGTAGGCTTTGTTATTAAAAACTTGGACACTACAATCAGAATTGTTTGATCGATATTTAAGAATGGGTAATGAGATTTACGAATTGGAATGAAAATTTTTTAACTAGAATTGGCTGAAAAGGGTTTTGGGGGAGCTGGGGGGACTGTGTATTGTATAATACACATGTTATGTTTGGACAGTGTTTTCAGTTTAAAATAGTTTAACGTTCCCTTCGTTCCCCCATTTCTGAGGGCCGGGAGGGGGGTCAATTTTGGAGGGAAAACAAAAAGTGCTCAGAATTAAAAATGAACGAGATATGCCTTAAGGAGAAGGCGCAGAGACCGTTTGTCCATCCATATCAGCGAGCGGGGGAGGGGGGGGGGGTCAAATTGGTGGGGGACATTCAAAAAAACTAAGCAAAGAAAAAAAAACGTAACTTTCACAAGGGCAAGGTGCCCAGGCCCGTCAGTCACCCATTTCTGAGGACAGGGGAGGGGGGGGAGTCAATTTTGGAGGGAAAAACAAAAATACTCATAATCGAAAATAAATGGGATCTGCCTCAATACTCAGAAACCAAAAATACTCAGAATCGAAAATAAATGGGATCTACCTCAAGGGCAAGGCTCAGAGGCCCCTCCTTCCTCCATTTCTGAGGGCAGGGGAGGGGGGGGGGGATCAATTTTTGGGGGAAAACAAAAAATGCTCAGAATCGAAAATAAATGGGATCTGCCTCAAGGGGAAGGCTCAGAGGCCCTTCGTTCCCCCATTTCTGAGGGCAGGGGAGGGGGAGGGGTCAATTTTGGGGGGAAAACAAAGAAAAAAAAGAAAAGAAAATAGAAGGGATCTACCTCAAGGGCAAGCCTCAGAGGCCCATCCTTCCCCCAATTCTGAGTGCAGGGGGGGGTCAATTTTGGAGGTAAAACCTAAAATACTCAAAATCTAAAATAAATGGGATCTTCCTCAATGGGACGGCTAAGAGGCCCTTCGTTCCCCCATTTCTGAGGGCAGGGGAGGGGGGGGGGGTCAATTTTGGAGGTAAAACCAAAAATACTCAGAATCGAAAATAAATGGTATGTTCCTCAAGGGGAAGGCTCAGAGGCCCTTCGTTCCCCCATTTCTGAGAGCAGGGGAGGGGGGGGGGTCAATTTTGGCGGGAAAAAAAAAAATACTCAAAATTGAAAATAAATGGGATCTACCTCAAGGGCAAGACTCAGAGGCCTCTCCTTCCCCCATTTCTGAGGGCAGGGAGGGGGGGGTCAATTTTGGATGGAAAACTAAAAATACTCAAAATCGAAAATAAATGGGACCTGCCTCAAGGGGAAGGCTCAGAGGCCCTTCGTTCCCCCATTTCTGAGGGCAGGGGCGGGGGGGGGGTCAAATTTTGTGGGAAAATAAAAAAATCTCAGAAAAAAAAAAAAATTGGATCTGCCTCAAGGGGAAGGCTCAGAGGCCCTTCATTCCCCCATTTCTGAGAGCAGGGGGAGGGGGTCAATTTTGGAGGGAAAACCAAAAATACTCAGAATCGAAAATAACTGGGATCTACCTCAAGGGCAAGGCTCAGAGGCCCCTCCTTCCTCCATTTCTGAGGGAAGAGGAGGGGGGAGGGGAGGTCAATTTTGGAGGGAAAGCCAAAAATACTCAGAATCGAAAAAAAACGGGATCTGCCTCAAAGGCAGGCTCAGAGACCCCTCCTTCCCCCTCAGAAACAGTTTTAACAAGAATTGTCTGAAAAGTATTTTTTGGGGGATGGAGCGATGACAGATTGGATGTCTCAGACTAGTGATAGTGCTGTACTATGGTACGAATTGCTTGTGAAAAACCCAAATGAATTAATTTAAAATAAAGTTTTAACAAGAAGTGTCTGGAAAGTATTTTTATTTGGGGGGGTGGGCGATGACAGAGTGGATGTCTTAGACTAGTTATAGTGCTGTACTCTGGCATGAATTGCTTTCGAAAACCCGGATGAATTAGGTGTAAATAAAGTTTTAACAAGAAATGTCTGAAAAGTGTTTTTTTTTGGGGGGGGGGGGTGAGGGCGATGACAGAGTGGATGTCTTAGACTAGTTATAGTGCTGTGGTACGAAATGCTTGTGAAAAACCCGGATGAATTAGTTGAAAATAAAGTTTTAACAAGAAATGTCTGAAAAGTATTTTTTGGGGGGATGGGGCGATGACAGAGTGGATGTCTAAGACTAGTGATAGTGCTGTACTGTGGTACGAATTGCTTTTGAAAAACCCAAATGAATTAGTTGAAAATAAAATTTTAACAAGAAATGTCTGAAAAGTATTTTTTTGGGGGGTGGGAGGCGATGACAGAGTGGATGTCTTAGACTAGTTATAGTGCTGTACTCTGGAATGAATTGCTTTCTAAAACCTGGATGAAGTAGTTGAAAATAAAGTTTTAACAAGAAATGTCTGAAAAGTATTTTTTGGGGGGTGGGGCGAAGACATAGTGGATGTCTCAGACTAGTTATAGTGCTGTACTCTGGCATGAATTGCTTTATAAAACCCATATTAATTTTTTCAAAATAAAGTTTTAACATTAATTTTCTGAAATTTTTTTTTTTTTTTTTTTTAAAAAAGTTGCGATTAGATAAAATCATAAGTCTTAAAAACAAAACAACTGACGGTAAGTAAATAGTTTCTTTGTTTTTTTTTGTTAAACACGATTCGCTTAACCAGAATAGGAGCATATAAAATAACAATAACTGTTGGTTAGTAAATAATTCCTTTGTTGTTTTTTTTTTTAAACACGAGCTATTGTAGAATATAATTTCAAATTACCAATTGACTTTATAGTTAGTATTGTGTATGAAATATATTAAAAATTACAACTCACATTATAGTTACGGTAATATTTAAATTTGTATCAATATAGCAGCGCACTTTATATGCGCGTGTGTACTGAATACAAATTCAAAGTACTATGCCACGTGCTATTTACGTTTATGTAGAAAATAAATTCAAAGTACCAAGTCACATTATAGTTACGCTATTGTAGAAAATAATTTCAAAGTACCATGTCTCATGATAGTTACGCTACTTTAGAAAAGAGTTTCGTCGTACCTATACACATTATATTTACTCTATTATAAAAAATAATTTTAAATTGGCAAATCACATTATATTTACTTTCTAATATAAAATAATTTCAGTAAGACAAGTTGCCTGAGAGTTATGCAATGGTAGAAAATAATTTCAAAGTACCAAGTCAGTTGATAGTCACGCTTTTGTAGAAAATAATTTCAAAGTAACAAGTCACATTATTGTTACGCTATTGTAGAAAATAATTTAGAAGTACCAATTCACATGATAGTTACGATATTGTTTAAAATAATATCATTCCACCGTGTCACATTATAGTTACTGTACTATAATAAATACTTTTAGATTATCATATCATTTTCTAGTTAAGTTATTGTGGGACATCAAATAAAAGTATAATTTTAATTGATCGTTACAATATTGGAGAAATTATTTTCAAAGTACCAAGTCACATCATAGTTACACTTTTGTAGAAAATAGTTTCAAAGTACCAAGTCACATGATAGTTACGCTATTGTATAAAATAATTTCAAAGTACCAAGTCACCGTCTAGTTTCGCTTTTGGATAAAATGTTAACAAAGCAACAAGTCACATTATAGTTACGTTTCGGAGGATCTTAAATTCATACTTCCATGCCAAATTATGGTTATGCTAGTGCAGAAACTAATTTCAAAGTACCAAGTCACATGATAGATAAACTATTGTAGAAAAAAATTTCAAAGTAAAATGTCAAATGATAGTTACGCTATTGCAGAAAATAATTTCAAAGTACCAAGTCACATGATAGTTACGCTTTTGTAGCAAATAATTTCAAAGTACCAACACAACTGATTGTTACGAATTGGCTGATACTAAGTTCAATGGAACAAGTAACAAGTTATTTTCGCTTTATTATAAAATTATATTATTGTGCAATAACTCATTTTCTATACGCGAGTGCAGACAAAAAAATAATTGTACAATGTAACTGTAAAGATGATCTTTTGTAGAAAATAATTTCAAAGTACCATGTCACATGATATTTACGCTATTGTAGAAAATAATTTCAAAGTACCAAGTCACATGATAGTTACGCTATTATAGAAAATAATTTCACAGTACCAAGTCACATTATAGTTACGCTATTATAGAAAATAATTTCAAAGTACCAACTCACATGATATTTACGCTATTGTAGAAAATAATTTCAAAGTACCATGTCACATGATAGTTATGCTTTTGTAGAAAATAATTTCAAAGTACCATGTCACATGATAGTTACGCTTTTGTAGAAAATAATTTCAAAGTACCAAGTCACATGATATTTACGCTATTGTAGAAAATAATTTCAAAGTACCAAGTCACATGATAGTTACGCTATTATAGAAAATAATTTCAAAGTACCAAGTCACATGATAGTTGCGCTATTGTAGAAAATAATTTCTAAGTACCAACTCACATGATAGTGACGCTATTATAGAAAATAATTTCTAAGTACCAAGTCACATTATATTTACGATATTGTAGACAATAATTTCAAAGCACCAAGTCACCTGATATTAACTCTTTTGTAGAAAATAATTTCAAAGTACCAAGTCACATGATAGTTAAGCTTTTTTAGAAAATAATTTAAAATTACGAAGTCAAATTATAGTTACGTTATTGTAGAAAATAATTTCAAAGCAACAAGTCACATGATAGTTACTCTATTTTAGAAAATAATTTCAAAGTACTATGTCACATGCTAGTTACGCTTTTGTAGAAAATAACTTCAAAGTACCAAGTCACTGGATAGTTACGCTTTTGTAAAAAATAATTTCAAAGTACCATTTCACATGATAATTACGGTTTTGTAGAAAATAATTTCAAAGTACCAAGTCAAATGATATTTATGATATTGTAGAAAATAATTTCAAAGTACCAAGTCACATGATAGTTACGCTATTATAGAAAATAATTTCAAAGTACCAAGTCACATTATAGTTACGTTATTGTAGAAAATAATTTCAAAGTTCCAAGTCACTTGATAGTTACGCTTTTGCAGAAAATAATTTCAAAGTACCAAATCACATTATAGTTACGTTATTATAGAAAATAATTTCAAAGTACCATGTCACATGATAGTTACACTATTGTAGAAAATAATTTCAAAGTACCAAGTCACATGATAGTTACGCTTTTGTAGAAAAAAATTTCAAAGTACCAAGTCACATGGTAGTTACTCTATTGTAGAAAATAATTACAAAGTAACAAGTCACATGATATTTACGCTCTTGTAGAAAACAATTTCAAAGTACCAAGTCACATGATAGTTACGCTATTGTAGAAAATAATTTCAAAGTACCATGTCACATGATAGTTACACTTTTGTAGAAAATAATTTCAAAGTACCATGTCACATGATAGTTACGCTATTGTAGAAAATAATTTCAAAGTACCATGACACATTATATTTACGCTATTGTAGAAAATAATTTCAAAATACCAAGTCAACTTATATTTACGTTATTGTAGAAAATAATTTAAAAGTAACACGTCACATGATATTTACGCTATTATAGAAAATAATTTCAAAGTACCAAGCCACATGATAGTTATGCTTTTGCAGAAAATAATTTCAAAGTACCAAGTCACATGATAGTTACGCTTTTGCATAAAATAATTTCAAAGTACCAATTCACATGAGATTTTATCTTTTTTAGAAAATAATTTCAAAGGTCACTCTCAGCTTAGAGTTTCGATTTTTTATAATATTATATCAAACCTACTTGTATAATTTTATTTACGATATTGTTTAATATTATATCATAGTGCCATCTCACATTAATGTTACACTAATATATAAAATAATATCAAAGTACCTAGTTACATGATAGTCACTATATTGTAGAAAATAATTTCAAACTGCCAAGTCACATAATAGTTACTCTATTGTAGAAAATAATTTCAAAGTACCAAGTCACATTATAGTTAATCTATTGTAAAAAATAATTTCCAAGTACCAAATCAAATGATAGTTACTCTATTGTAGAAAATAATTTCAAAGTACCATGTCACATTATAGTTAGTCTATTTTAGACAATAACTTCAAACTAACAAGTCACATGATAGTTACTCTTTTTTAGAAAATAATTCCAAAGTACCATGTCACATTATAGTTACGCTATTGTAGAAAATAATTTCAAATTACCAAGTCACATTATAGTTACGCTATTGTATAAAATAATTTCAAAGTACCAAGTCACATGATAGTTACGTTATAGTAGAAAATAATTTCAAAGTACCAAGTCACGTTATAGTTACGCTTATTGTAGAAAATAATTTCAAAGTACCAAGTCACGTGATTATAGTTATTACGCTTATTTAGTAGAAAATAATTTCAAAGTACCATGTCACATGATAGTTACGCTATTGTAGAAAATAATTTCAAAGTACCAAGTCACATGATAGTTACGCTTTAGTATAAAATAATTTCAAAGCACCAAATCAAATGATAGTTATCCTATTGTAGAAAATGATTTTAAAGTACGAATTCATATGATATATACGCTATTTTATAAAACAATTTCAAATTACCAAATCACATGATATTTACTCTATATGAGAAAATAATTTTAAAGTACCAAATCACATGATAGTTACGCTATTATAGAAAATAATTTCAAAGTACCAAGTCACTTGATACGCTATTGTAGAAAATATTTTCAAAGTACCAAGTCACATGATAGTTACGCTATTATAGAAAATAATTTCAAAGTACCAAGTCACATTATAGTTACGCTATTGTAGAAAATAATTTCAAAGTACCATGTCACATGATAGCTACGCTATTATAGAAAATAATTTCAAAGTACCATGTCACATGATAGTTACGCTATTGTAGAAAATAATATCAAAGTACCAAGTCATATGATAGTTACTCTCTTGTAGAAAATAATTTCGAAGTACCAAGTCGCATCATAGTTTCGTTATTATATAAAATAATTTCAAAGTACCAAGTAAATTGATAGTTACTCTTTTGTAGAAAATAATTTCAAAGTACCAACTCACAGGATAGTTACACTTTTTTAGAAAATAATTTCAAAGTACCAAGTCACTTGATACTTACGCTATTATAGAAAATAATTTCAAATTAACAAGTCACGATATAATTACGCTATTATAGAAAATAATTTCAAAGTACCAAGTCACATGATAGTTACGCTATTATAGAAAATAATTTCAAAGTACCAAGTCACATGATAGTTACACTATTGTAGAAAAATAATTTCAGAGTACAAATTCACATGATAGTTACGCTCTTATAGAAAAAAATTTCAAAGTACCAAGTCACATTATAGTTACGCTATTATAGAAAATAATTTCAAAGTACCAAGTCACAGGATAGTTACACTTTTGTAGAAAATAATTTCAAAGTACCAAGTCACATGTGTGTGTGTGTGTGTGTGTGTGGTCTATCGACCTAGTGGTACTAAAATATAGTAAGAGGGCTCATTTGACTGGAAAATAAATTTTTATGTAACGATTTCTTCAAATAATATCCAGATGATTTGTTTTTTACACTGCTCAGTGTAGATTGTCTTACTAAAATTTTGTTTCGAAATATGTTTGGTTGATCCACCTAGTGGTACTAAAATATTGTAAGAGGGATCATTTGACTCGAAACTAAAAGTTGTAGTGCCATTTTTAAGTGAACAAAAAGATTGGATGGTAACTGCGCCGCCTCCCACGCCTCTCAGTCAAATGAGCCCTCTTACGATATTTTAGTACCACTAGGTCGATAGACCAAAAATATTTTGAAACAAAATTTTAGTAGCACATTCTACACTGTGAGCAGTGTAAAAAACAAATCCTCTTGATATTATTTGAAGAAATCGTTACATAAAAATTTAATTTCCAGTCAAATGAGCCCTCTTGCGATATTTTAGTACCACTAGGTCGATAGACCACACAGACACACACACACACACACACGTGACTTGGTACTTTGAAATTATTCTCTACAATAGCGTAACTATCATGTGACTTGGTACTTTGAAATTATTTTCTATAATAACGTAACTATCATGTGACTTTGTACTTTGAAATTATTTTTCTACAATAGCCTAACTATCATGTGACTTGGTAATTTGAAATTCTTTTCTATAATAGCTTAACTATCATGTGTCTTTTTTGTTTGAATTTATTTTATTAAATAGCGTAACTATCATGTGACTTGTTAATTTGAAATTATTTTATTAAAAAGATTAACTATCATTTGACTTGGTCATTTGAAATTATTTTCTACAAAAGTGTAACTATCATGTGACTTGGTACTTTGAAATTATTATCTACAATAGTGTAACTATCATGTGACTTGGTACTTTAAAATTATTTTCTGTAATAGCGTAACAATCCTGTGACTTGGTACTTTGAAATTATTTTCTATAAGAGTGTAACTATCATGTGAGTTGGTACTTTGAATTTATTTTATACTTTATCTTATCTACTATGTGACTTGGCATTTTGAGATTATTTTCTAGATTGGCGTAACTATAATGTGACTTGGTGCTTTGAAATTATTTTCTATAATGGCGTAACTATATTGTGACTTGGTACATTGATATTTTTTTCTATAATAGCGTAACTATCATGTGACTTGGTACTTTGAAATTATTATCTATAAAAGCGTATCTATCCTGTGACTTGGTACTTTGATATTATTTGTTATTGTAGCGTAGCTATCAAGATACTTGGTACTTTGAAATTATTTTCTACAAAAGTTTATCTATCCTGTGACTTAGTGCTTTGAAATTATTTTCTACAAAATCGTAACTATCATGTGACTTAGTACTTAAAAATTATTTTCTATAATCACGTAACTATCATGTGACTTGGTACTTTTATATTATTTTCTATAAGAGAGTAAATATTATGTGACATGGTACTTTGAAATTATTTTCTAAAATGGCGTAACTATCATGTTACTTGGTACTTTGAAGTTATTTTATATAAAAGCGTAACTATTATGTGACTTGGTACTTTTAAATTATTTTCTATAATAGCGTAACTATCATGTGACTTGGTACTTTGAAATTATTTTTTACAATAGCTTAACTATCATGTGACTTGGTACTTTGATATTATTTTCTACAAAAGCGTAACTATCATGTGACTTGGTACTTTGAAATAATTTTCTACAATAGCTTAACTATCATGTGACTTGGTTCTTTGAAATTGTTTTCTATAATAGCGTAACTATCATGTGACTTGGTACTATGAAATTATTTTCTACAAAAGCGTAAATATCACGTGACTTGGTACTTTGAAATTATTTTCTATAATAAAGTAACTATAATGTGACTTGGTACTTTGAAATTATTTTCTATAATAGCGTAAGTATCATGTGACTTGGTACTTTGAAATTATTTTCTACAATACCGTAACTATCATGAGATTCGTTACTTTTAATTTTTTGTCTGTAAGCTTTCAAATAACATGTTAGTTTTGGATTTTATTTTTTGGCATATATATGCTCTACGCACTTGATAGTGGGTACTTTGAAATTATTTTCTACAATTGCGACGAACTAATGTTACATGGTACTGTGAATCTATTTTCTACAATAGCGTAAATATAATTTGATTTATTGGTTTGAAATAATTTTATACAATAGTGTAAATATCATGTTGGTACTTTGATTTTCTACAATAGCATAACTATCTTGTGTGTTTTTATTTTGAAAGGATAATCAAAAAAAGCGTAACTATCATGTTACTTTTTTATTTGTATTTATTTTATATGTGAGAGTAAAAATAAATTTTCTATGTACTAAGAAATAAATAAATATAATAGAGACAAACTCATTAAACTTGGCACTTTGATTTTATTTTCTACAATAGCGTAACTATCATTTGACTTGGTACTTTGAAATTATTTTCTACAAAAGCGTAACTATCATGTGACAGGGTACTTTGAAATTATTTTCTACAAAAGCATAACTATCATGTGACATGGTACTTTTAAATTATTTTCTACAATAGCGTAAATATCATGCGACTTGGTACTTTGAAATTATTTTCTACAAAAGCGTAATTATCATGTGACTTGGTACTTGTCTGAAAAGACAAGTACAGCACTATCACTAGTCTAAGACATCCACTCTGTCATCGCCCCACCCCCCCAAAAAAATACTTTTCAGACATTTCTTGTTAAAACTTTATTTTCAACTAATTCATCCTGGTTTTTCACAAGCAATTCGTACCACAGCACTATAACTAGTCTAAGACATCCACTCTGTCATCGCCCTCACCCCCCCCCCCCAAAAAAAATACTTTTCAGACATTTCTTGTTAAAACATTATTTTCAACTAATTAATCCGGGTTTTCACAAGCAATTCAAACCAGAGTACAACACTATAACTAGTCTGAGACATCCCCACTGTCATTGCCCCCACCCCCCCAAAAAAATACATTTCAGATATTTCTTGTTTAAAATTTATTTTCAACTAAGTCATTTGGGTTTTTAACAAGCAATTCGTACCACAGTACAGCACTATCACTAGTCTGAGAATTCCAATCTGTCATCGCTCCATCCCCCCAAAAAATACTTTTCAGACATTTCTTGTTAAAACTGTTTCTGAGGGGGAAGGAGGGGCCTCTGAGCCTTGCCTTTGAGGCAGATCCCGTTTATTTTCGATTCTGAGTATTTTTGGCTTTCCCTCCAAAATTGACCTCCCCTCCCCCCTCCTCTTCCCTCAGAAATGGAGGAAGGAGGGGCCTCTGAGCCTTGCCCTTGAGGTAGATCCCATTTATTTTCGATTCTGAGTATTTTTGGTTTTCCCTCCAAAATTGACCCCCCTCCCCCCTGCTCTCAGAAATGGGGGAATGAAGGGCCTCTGAGCCTTCCCCTTGAGGCAGATCCAATTTATTTTCTATTCTGAGTATTTATCATGTGACTTGGTACTCTGTAATTTTATACACACACTCGTGTACATTCACTGTTACTTGGTACTTAGGTTCTTTATTCTGGAAAAGCGTAAGTTTCCTGTGATTTAATACTTTAAACTTATTTTCTGTTAAAGCGTAACTCTTACATTACATGGAATTTCAAGTTTATTGTCTATAATATTGTATCTTTCGTACTTTGAAATTATTTTTCTACAATAGCGTAACTATCATGTGACTTGGTACTTTGAAATTATTTTCTATAATAGCGTAAAAATTCCCTCCAAAATTGACCCCCCCGCCCCCCTGCTCTCAGAAATGGGGGAATGAAGGGCCTCTGAGCCTTCCCCTTGAGGCAGATCCCATTTATTTTCGATTCTGAGTATTTTTGGTTTTCCCTCCAAAATTGACCCCCCCCTCCCCCTGCCCTCAGAAATGGGGGAACGAAGGGCCTCTGAGCCTTCCCCTTGAGGAATATCCCATTTATTTTTGATTTTGAGTATTTTTGGTTTTCCCTCCAAAATTAACGCCCCCCCCCCGCCCTCAGAAATGGGGGAAGGAGGGGCCTCTGAGCCTTGCCCTTGAGGTAGATCCCATTTATTTTCAATTCTGAGTATTTATCATGTGACTTGAAAGTACTTTGAAATTATTTTCTACAATAGAGTAACTACCATGTGACTTGGTACTTTGAAATTATTTTCTACCAAAGCGTAACTATCATGTGACTTGGTACTTTGAAATTATTTTCTATAATAGTTTAACTATCAAGTGACTTGGTTCTTTGAAATTATTTTCTAAACAAAAATAACTATAATATTAGTTGGTACTTTGAAATTATTTTCTGAATTAGCTTAAACATCATGTGACTTGTAACTTTGAAATTATTTTCTTATATTCCTTAACTATACTGTGACTTGTCAATTTTAAACTAGATTACATAATATCTTAACTATCTGTTGACGAGTGTTTTTTATTTTGCCTACTACAATATTATAACTCTAGCTTGTCTTTGTATTTTAAAATTATTTTCTAAAATAGACTAACTATAATGGGACTTGTTCCTTTGAAATTATTTTATACTAAAGCGACGATATCATATGACTTGGTACTTTGAAGTTATTTTATACAATAGAGTAACTATCATGTGACTTTTTACTTTTAAATTATTTTCTACAAAAGCTTAACTTTCTTGAGAATTGGTACTTTTATATTATTTTCTAAAAAAATGTAACTATCATTTGACTTGCTAATTTGAAATTATTTTCTACAATAGCTTCACTATAATGCGAATTGGTACTTTTAAACTATTTTCTACAAAAGCGTAACTATCATGTGACTTGGTACTTTGAAATTATTTTACACAATAGCATGACTATAATGTGAATTGGTACTTTGAAATTATTTTCTATAACAGTTTAAATATAATTTGATTTGGTGCTTTTGAATTGCATTATATAGATGTATAACTATAACTAGACATGGTGCTTTAATATAAGTTTTTACATTAGTGTAACTATAATTTGACAGAGTACTTTGAAATTATTTTCTACAATAGCTTAACTATCATGTGACTTGGTACTTTGAAATTATTTTCTACAAAAACGTAACTATCATGTGACTTGGTACTTTGAAATTATTTTCTACAAAAGCGTAACTATCATGCGACATGGTACTTTGAAATTATTTTATAAAATAGCGTAACTATCATGTGACTTGTTATTTGTAAATTATTATCTACAATAGCGTAACTATCATGTGACATGTTACTTTGAAATTATTTTATATAATAGTATAAATATAATGTGACTTGGTACTTTGAAACTATTTTCTATAATAGCCTAACTATCATGTGACTTGGTACTTTGAAATTATTTTCTAAAATAGTGTAAGCATCATGTGACTTAGTACTTTGAAATTATTTTCTACAATAGCGTAACTATCATGTGACTTAGTAATTTAAAATTATTTTCTACAATAGCGTAACTATCTTGTGACTCGGTACTTTGAAATTATTTTATACAATAGCTTAACTATCATATGACTTGGTACTTTGAAATTATTTGCTACAAAAGCGTAACTATAATGGGATTTGGTATTTTGAAATTATTTTCTACAATTGAGTAACTATAATGTGACTTGTTACTTTGAAATTATTTTCTATAATAGCTTAACTATAATGTAACGTGGTACTTTGAAATTATTTTCTACAAAAGCGTGACTATCATGTGACTTGGTACTTTGAAATTATTTTCTACAATAGC
Source organism: Artemia sp. Qi Xiang Cuo (assembly GCF_049724085.1). Lineage (NCBI taxonomy): Eukaryota > Metazoa > Arthropoda > Branchiopoda > Anostraca > Artemiidae > Artemia > Artemia sp. Qi Xiang Cuo. The sequence continues at coordinate 44,438,145 of NC_142795.1, forward strand.
GTAACTATAATGTGACTTGGTACTTTGAAATTATTTTCTATAATAGCGTAACTACCATGTGACTTGGTACTTTGAAATTTTTTTCTACAAAAGCGTAACTATCATGTAACTTGGTAGTTTGAAATTATTTTCTACAATAGCGTAACTATCATTTGACTTGGTACTTTGAAATTATTTTCTACAATAGCGTAACTATAATTTGACATGGTACTTTGAAATGATTTTCTACAAAACCGTGACTATAATGTGACATGGTACTTTGAAATTATTTTCTACCTTAGCGTAATTATCGGTTGACTTTGTGCTTTTATATTATTTTATGCAGTAACGTATCTATCCGGTTGTATAGCAATTTTAAAAAATTATAAAAAATCTCGCAAATAAACTGTGAATTTGAACTAAAACATAATTATAAAATATAAAGTATAACTAAAGATACAAGAAACAATTTTAATAAATTCAACGCACTCGTATCTATCATAATAAATGATCAATTCAAATTTATTTCTACAAAAGCAGAAATAGAATATCATTTAGTACTTTGATAATATAAAATCTAAACTATATTGTTACTTGGTACTTTGATATTATTTTCTATAAAAGCGTAACCATCCAGTGACATGGTACTTTGAAATTATTTTCTATAATAGCGTAACTATTATATAACGTTGTACATTGACAAGATTTTTCTAGTAAATTATAAATATAAAGCTATAGGGTAGAATTCATCTGGTGGCTATGTTAGTGTACAATACACGTTTCAGGTGACTTCGAATATATTTTCTACTTAAACAGTATCTAAAATCTCATGGTGATTTGATATGATAGTATCTAATCTATACAACTGAATGGTACTTTGAAATTATTTTCTATCATAGCGTAAATATCCTGTGACTTGGACGTTTAAAATTATTTTCTGCAATAGTATAACTATACTGCAACTTGGTACTTTGAAACTATTTTCTACAATAGCGTAACTATCATGTGACTTGGTACTTTGAAATTATTTTCTACAATAGCTCGTGTTTAACAAAAAAAAAAACAAAGGAATTATTTACTGACCTTGAGTTGTTGTGATTTTAAAAGTTCCGCTTTTATTTCAGCCAATCGTGTTTTAACAAAAAAAAAACAAAGGAATTATTTACTGACCTTGAGTTGTGATTTTAAGACTTCCGCTTTTATTTCAGTCAATTGTGTTCAGCAAAAAAAAAAAAAAAAAAAAAATTTCAGACAATTATTTTTAAAAATTTATTTTAAAATAATTAATCCAGGTTTTAGAAAGCAATTAACGCCAGAGTACAGCACTATAACTAGTCTAAGACATCCACTCTGTCTTCGCCCCACCCCCCCAAAAAATACTTTTCAGACATTTCTTGTTAAAACTTTATTTTCAACTAATTCATCCGGGTTTTCGAAAGCAATTCATGCCAGAGTACAGCACTATAACTAGTCTAAGACATCCACTCTGTCATCGCCTCCCACTCCCCCCCAAAAAATACTTTTCAGACATATCTTGTAAAAACTTTATTTTCAACTAACTCTTTTGTGTTTTGCACAAGCAATTCGTACCACAGTACAGCACTATCACTAGTCTAAGACATCCACTCTGTCCTCGCCCCCGCCCCCAAAAAATACTTTTCAGACATTTCTTGTTAAAACTTTATTTTCAACTAATTCATCCGGGTTTTTCACAAGCAATTCGTACCACAGCACTATAACTAGTCTAAGACATCCACTCTGTCATCGCCCTCACCCCCCCCCAAAAAAATACTTTTCAGACATTTCTTGTTAAAACTTTATTTACAACTAATTCATCCGGTTTTTCGAAAGAAATTCTTTACAGAGTACATCCCAATAGCGAGTCCAAAAAATCTCCTCTGTCGGCACCCTCACCCCCCAAAAAACGCAAGTTCGGACCGTTCCTGTTTCCACTTTATTTTCTACTGATGCATTGGTGTTTTTGAAAATAGATTTGTACCACAGTACAGCACAATAACTATTTTGAGACATTCAATCTGTCATCGGTCCATCCCCCCCAAAAAATACTTTTCAGACATTTCTTGTTAACTTTTTCTGAGGGGAAGGAGGGGCCTCTGAGCCTTTCCTTTGAGGCAGATCCCATTTATTTTCGATTCTGAGTATTTTTGGGTTTCCCTCCAAAATTGACCCTCCCCTCCTCCCTCCTCTTCCCTCAGAAATGGATGAAGGAGGGGCCTCTGAGCCTTTCCCTTGAGGTAGATCCCATTTATTTTTGATTCTGAGTATTTTTGGTTTTCCCTCCAAAATTGACCCCCTCCCCCTGCTCTCAGAAATGGGGGAATGACGGGCCTCTGAGCCTTGCCCTTGAGGCAGATCCAATTTATTTTCTATTATGAGTATTTTTGATTTTCCCTCCAAAATTGACCCCCCCTCCCCTGCCCTCAGAAATGGGGGACCGCAGGGCTGCTGAACCTTCCCCGTGAGGCAGAGCCCATTTATTTTCGATTTTGAGTATTTTTGGCTTTCCCTCCAAAATTGACCCCCCTGCCCTCAGAAATGGGGGAAGGAGGGGCCTCTGAGCCTTGCCCTTGAGGTAGATCCCATTTATTTTCGATTCTGAGTATTTTTGGTTTTCCCTCCAAAATTGACCCCTCCCCTCCCCTGCTCTCAGAAATGGGGGAACGAAGGGCCTCTGAGCCTTCCCCTTGAGGCAAATTCCATTTATTTTCGATTCTGATTATTTTTTATTTTCCCTCCAAATTTAAACCCCCCCCCCCCTACCCTCAGAAATGGGGGAACGAAGGGCCTCTGAGCCTTCCCCTTGAGGCAGATCTCATTTATTTTCGATTCTGACTTTTTTGGTTTTCCCTCCAAAATTGACCCCCCCTCCCCTGCCCTCAGAAACGGGGGAACGAAGGGCCTCTGAGCCTTCCCCTTGAGGCACATCCGATTTATTTTCGATTCTGTGTATTTTTGGTTTTCCCTCCAAAATTGACCCCCCCCTCCCCTGCCCGCAGAAACGGGGGAACGAAGGGCCTCTGAGCCATCCCCGTGAGGCAGATCCCATTTATTTTCGATTCTGGGTATTTTCGGTTTTCCCTCCAAAATTGACCCCCCCTCCCCTGCCCTTAGAAATCGGGGAACGAAGTGAACGTTAAATTATTTTAAAATGACACCACTGTCCCAATATCGAAAGTGTGTTATGCAGTACACAATCAACCTAGCTACCCCAAAAAAGTTTTCAGCCATTTCTAGTTAAAATTTTTTTATTCCAATTCACAAATCTCATTACCCTTTTTTAAACGTCAATCAAACAATTCTGATTGTAGTGTCCAAGTTTTTAATAACAAAGCCTAAACATTTGTACACACTATGCTTTAAAAAAATCAGTCTGGTTGAAAAACTTGGAGTTGAAACAAATTTGTGAGGGGAATCCCCGTTCATACTGTTATCTTTTTTGCAATGTTTAGGAACAGGAGGGGAATCCCCACTCGTAATTGCTAATCACCTTAACCCTTTTATCCATTGTCAAGTACATGCTCCAAAAATATTTTATTCAGAGATTTCATGTTAAAAAATTATCCAATTACTAATTACCCCTATTTTGCAAATGTCAATCAATGAATTCCGATTGTAAAAGCGTGTTTAATCATGTTGCATAAGTACATGCTCTGAAAAGGTGCCAAGGAACGTAATCTCCCCAAACATGTCAAACTGTTTCCATGTGCAATTGGTCTGGTAATCTGTCCTGGAAAGCTGCCAGGGAACGTAAAGAGAGCAAATAATACAGGAAGGAACATAGAGAGAGCAAAGTATAACCTTGATTACTACTGAGATCTCATTTGATTGGAAATTGAAAGTTCTAGTTCATTTTTAAAGAGTCAAAGAAATCGAAGGACAACTAGCCCTTCCTTCCACGCCCTTTGTTCCTAAAACCCATCCGATAAGAGCTTTGAGATAGCCATTTTTAAAAAATAGTTCAAATATCATATAACAAAAACTCCGTGGTTGACACAACCCCCCAGGGCCCGAGAGCAGGCTTTGTAATTTATGCCCATCCCTAGGGGAATACATGATTCTTATGGATGGGATGCTCGTAAAAACTTCAGAGAGGGCCCGTTCGATTGAAAATTGAAAGCTCTAGTTCAGTTTTTGAGAGTGAAAAGAGATTGGAGGTCAACAAGCCCCCCCCCACGCCCTCTTTTTCCCCAAATGTATCCGTTAAAAATTTTGAGATAGCCATTTTGTTAAGAATAGTTCAAAAGTTAGATAACAAAAACTCAGGTGTCTACACAGCCCTCCAGGATCCTGGGGCAGACGTTTTAAGTTATGCCTTGGGGGCATATATGGTTCCTATGAAAGGGATGCTCGTATAAACTGCAGAGGTGGCTCATTTTTATTGGAAATTGAAAGTTCTAGTTCACTTTTTAAGAGTCAAGAGATCGGAAGGCAACTAGCCCCCCCGCCCTTTATCCCTTAGACTCATCCTCTACGAATTTTGGGATAGCCATTTTTAAAAATGGTTAAAAAATTAGATAACAAAAACTTCAGTCTTGACGCAACCTTCGAGGGCCCGGTGGGTAGGCATTGTAAGTGTTGTACTGGGGGCGTATATGGTTCTTATGAAAGGGATGTTCGTATAAACTTCAGCGGGGGCTCATTTGATCAGAAATTGAAAGCTTTAGTTCACTTTTAAGAGCAAAAAATATCTGAGGGCTACTAGCCCCCCCCCCCCGCACACCCTTTTTTCCCAAACCCATCAAAAAATAATTTTGAGATAGCCCTTCGTTAAAAATAGTTCGAAAGTCAGATAAGAAAACTCCTGTGTCGACGCAACCCCCTCAGAGCCTGGGGGTAGGTGTTGTAAGTAATGCACTGGGGGCATATATGGTCCTTATGGAAGGGATGCTCTTATAAACTTCAAAGAGGGTGGCTCATTTAATTGGAACTTGAAAGTTCTAGTTCAGTTTTTAAGAGTCAAAAGAGATCGGAGGGAAACTAACCCTCCCCTCCACGCCCTTTTTCCTCAAATCCATCAGAGAAGATCTTTGAGATATCCATTGTATGAAAAATAGTTCAAAGATCATGTAACAAAAACTCCTGTGTCGACACAACCCCCCTGGGCCCAAGGGCAAGTGTTGCAAGTTATGCATAGGGGAATAAATGGTTCTTATGGAAGGGATGCTCGTAAAATTTTTAAAGAGGGCTCATTTGATTGGAAATTGAAAGTTCTAGTTCACTTTTTAAGAGTCAAAAGAGATCGAAGGGTAACCAGCCCCCCACACTCTTTTTTACCAAATGGATCCGATAAAAATTTTGAGATATCCATCTTGTTAAAAATAGTTTATAGATCATATAACAAAATTCCGGTGTCGACAAAACCCCTAAGGGCCCGGGGGTAGGCATTGTAAGTTATTCGCTGGGGGCATATAGGGTTCTTATGGAAGGACTGCTCGTATAAACTTCAAAGAGGGCTCATTTGATTGTAAATTAAAAGTTCTAGTTCATTTTTAAGGGTCAAAAGAGGTGGGAGCGCAAATAGCCCCCCTCCCAAATCACCCTTTTCCCTCAAAGCCATTCGATAAACTTTGAGATAGCTAAAACTATGGGTATATATGGGGGTATATATGGTTCTTTTGGAAGGGATGCTCGTATAAACTTCGGAGAGGGCTCATTTGATTGGAAATTCAAATTTCTAGTCTAGGTTTTAAGAGCAAAAAGAGATCAAAGGGCAAATACTCCCCCCACGCCCCTTTTCCCCAAACGCATCCGATAAAAACTTTGATTTAGCCATTTTGCTAAAAATAGTTCGAAGGTCAGATAAAAAAAAAAAATCCGGCGTCAACACAACCCCCCACGGCCTGATGTTTAGGCGTTGCAAATTATTCCCTGGGAGCATATGTGGTTCTTGTGGAAGGGATGCTGGTATAAACTTCAGTGAAGGTTCGTTTGAATAAAAATTGAAAGTTGTAGTTCTATTTTTAAGAGTCAAAAGAGATCGGAGGGCAACTTGCCCCCACCACGACCTTTTTCCCCAAAACAATCCGATACAAATTTTGAGATAACAATTTTTAAAATTGTTCAAAAGTCAGAAAACAATAACTCCGGTGTCGACATAGACCCCCAGGGCTCGGGGAGCAGGCGTTGTAAGTTATGTCCTGGGCCGTATATGGTTCTTATGAAAGGGTTGCTCGTAAAATTTTCAGAGAGGTCTTATTTAATTGGAGATTAAAAGTTCTAGTTCACTTTCTCAGAGTCAAAAGAGATTGGAGGGCAACTAGCCCCTCCCTCATCCATGCCTTTTTCTTCCCCAAACCCATTCGATAAATATTCTGAGGTAACCATTTTGTTAAAAATAGCTGAAACATCAGATATTAATACTTTGGAGTCGACACAACCCTCCTGGGCTCGGGGTGAGGCGTTCTAAGTTATGCCCTGGTGGCATATATGGTTTTTATAGAAGGGATGCTGGTATAAACTTCAGAGAGTGCTCATTTGATGGAAAATGGAAAGTTGTAGTTCACTTTTAAAGAGTCAAAAGAGATGAAATGGCAATTCCTCCCCCCGCCCACTCTCTTTTTTCCCTAAGCCCATCCGATAAAGAATTTGAGATATCCATTTCGTTGAAAATAGTTCAAACATCGGAGAATAAAGACTCCGACGTTAACGTAAACCCATTTTTTTAACTTTGATATTATCACTTCAATACTAGTTTTGATATTCTGATGAACATTTGAGTTTGAAAAAAAAGTTTGAATTTGAAATAAGCAAGTTTTAAGAACTTGAGAATTTTTGCAATCCTAAACGAACAAAAATTAATTAAAACAACTTTCCAAAAAAGAAGTTTTCCAAAGAGGAGTAAAGGCCATTTTAAACTTAAGATCAGCAGATAAAAATACCTGTTAAAATTCAAACTCAAAACAACCAAAAATAACTATTAAAGAATAGATCAAACCCAAAACGAACAGAAATAAAATAAACAATCATACTGAAACTGAATATTTGATGTCTAATGATATTAATTGCTGAAGGCTCATCAGTTCACAATTTTACTGTAATTTTAATGTTTATTTTCAATAATAAGCATCAAAGTAAATATTTGTAAAAAACTTACGTTTTCAGTAAAGCGCCAATGACGCAGTAGGAGGTAATGCCCAAACTCTTGTTTGTAGTGATTTTTGCTCGTTTCGAGCTTGATTTGCGTATTCAATTTAAGTTTCACTCGTTTTAAGATTTATTTATTAATTTACATTAGTATCTACTGAATGTTTGTTTGCATTGACTGTTTATTTAATTTCTGTTTGTTTTGGCTTTCATTTATAATTCAATAGCAAAATATTTTCTTTTCGCTTTAAGCTTGATTTGCATATTAAATTTAAGCATTACTCGCTTTAAGATTTATTTATTCGTTTATATGTTTATTTGTTGTAAACTCTTTTGCTATGATTGTTTATTGAATTTCTGTTCGTTTTGGGTTTCATTTATTCTTTAATAGTTTTTTGATCATTTTGAGTTTGAATTTTAACAGGTATTTGTATCTGCTGATCTTACGTTTAAAATTGCCTTTGCTTTTCTTTGAAATACTTCTTTTTCGGAAAGTTTTTTTTTCAATTAAAAACTATAAATGATGATTCTTTGGAACCAACACCTGAACTATCAAACGTGATAAGATGTGAAAATTGACAAGCCGGACCATCAATTGTGACAACACCAATACGGACAGCTAAAGCAAAGGTCATAGCTAAATTGTCTGAAGCAATCAAAATCCAAAGACGTAGCAAAAATGAAAATGAAGAGCAAAGGCACGGGTTGTTAGAAGATATGCGAAAACGAAAATTAGAGCGTGTTAAAAATGAAAATGAAGGGCAAAGACACACACGGTTAGAAAACATACGGCACCAAAGAAGTGAGGGAATAAAAAATGAAAATGAAGACCAGCGAGTCAATGATAATCAACCTGGACAGCGAGAATCAAAACATATCAAAACTGAAAATGATAGGGATGATGACTGGGTTTGGAATTTTGACATTGATAAGGTAATCAATGCCTTCATTCATCAAAGGTAACCATACCTTTTCTAAAAAAGACAACGGTTGGGCAATATGTATCTCATAATGACGAAAGATAAGCCGAGGTTTAACGAAGCAAACAAATTGAATACCATAGCGATGATGATTGTGTTTTGGATTTTAACATGGATAAGATCATCAATACCTACCAAACCTTTGAAAATCAAAAATGTGGACTGGATAAATCGTTGCAAGAAACAGAAGTTTTTGTCGCACCATCTGAACAATTATAAGAAATGAAAGGTTCGGCGATATGTCTTTCATAATGAAAAAAGACAAGCCAAGGCAAAAGTAGAAGTTTTTGTCCCACCACCTGAACAATTAAAAGAAACAAAAGTGGTCGTAATTGTTTTCCATACCTTGTAAGATCAAAAACCTGGACTAGATACATCGTATGAAGAAAAAGAAGTTTTTGTCCTACCACCTGAACAATTAAAAGAAACAAAGATTTATGATATGTCTTTCATAATGACAAAAGACAAGCCGAGGCAAAAGTTAAAGGTCCAATAAAAAAAAATGTGTAATATTACAAAGGCACCACTTCTAATTTAACGTCCATTTGGACGTCATGACATCAATAAAAGGCTCAAACAAGCAACAGTGAGAATCTATATATAGAAGCTTGCCGCGTGCTCCATACCTTTGTTACAAAACAAAGATTCGGCGATACGTATTTCACAATGACGAAAGATAAGCTGAGCTGTAACGAGCCAAACAAATTCAAAGTGTCAGTGATGATGGATTTTGATATGGATAGGTTCATCAATACCTGCCATACTTTTGAAAACCAAAAATATTGACTTGATAAATCGTTGGAAGAAAAAGAAGTTTTTGTCCAACCACCTGAACTATTAAAAGAAACAAAAGGTTTGGTGATACGTCTTTCACAATGACAAAAGACAAGCCAAGGCAAAATAAGAGTTTTTTCCCCACCACCTGAACAACTAAAAGAACCAAAGCTGGTCGTCAACGCCTTCCATACCTTTGAAAATGAAAAATATGGATTGGATAAATCGTTGGAAAAAGACGTTTCGTCCCACCACCTGAACAATTGAAAGAAACAAAGGTTCTTCAAAGGTGATTTGTCTTTCATCAGAGGCAACGCTAAGAGCTTTGCCTATAGTAAAAGCCATACGGCTCTAATGTTTTATTATTATTATTATTATTATTATTTATTTATTTTTTTACCCAGAGGCACTTCATATGGAAGGGGTCGTCGTAGAAACTTCAAAGGGGGTTCATTCGATTATAAATTGACAGTCCTAGTGCCCTTTTTAAGCGTCAGAAGTGATTGGAAGGCAACTAACACCTCTTCCACGCCCACCAGTTCCCCAAACACATGCAATCAAAATTTTGAGATAACCATTTTGTTCAACGTAGTTCAAGATTCTGGAAATTAGGTCTTTGAGGATAACAACCCCCTCCACACAGCTCTCAGGGGAAGGGTTTTAAGATATACCCTGGGGGCATATAAGGTTCTTATAGAAAGCGTTGTCGGAACTTCAGAAAGGGGTCATTCGATTGGAAATTTAAATGGCTAGTAAATGGCTATAGTTGAAAGTGATTAGATGGCAACTAACAGCCTTTCGACGCCCACCATTTCCCCAGACATACGCAACAAAAATTTTGAGATAGCTGTTTTGTTCAACGTAGCTGAAAGTTCTGGAAATTATATCTTTGAGCAGGACACTCCCCCCACAGTCTTCAGGGCAACGGTTATAAGTTATGCCCTGGGGGCATATATGGTTCTTATAAACTTCAGAAAGCGCTCATTTGATTGGAGATGGAAAGTTCTAGTTCACTTTTTAAGCGTCAAAATATATCGGAGGTTAACCAGTTCCCCCTCCCCAAACCCTTTTTTCCCAAATGCATCCGATAAGAATTTTGAGATAGCTATTTTGTTAAAAATAGTTCAAAGATCATATACCAAAACTTCCGGTGTGGACACAACCCCCCAGGACCCGGGGGCAGGCGTTGTAAATTATACCCTTAGGGCATATATGAGTATTATGAAAAGGATTGCTCGTATAAACTTCAAAGAGGGCTCATTTGATTGTAAACTGAAAGTTCTAGTTCACTTTTTAAGAGTCAAGAGTCCCCAAACCCACCCACTACAAATTTTGTGATAGCCATTTCATTAAAAATAGTTTAAAGGTCAGATAAGAAAAACTCCTGTGTCGACGCAACCCCCCAGGACCCGGACGCAGGCGTTACGGTAAAGCTCTAGGGGCCTATATTGTTCTTACGGAAGGGATGCTGGTTTAAACTTCGGAGAGGGCTAATTTGATTGGAAATTGAAAGTTTTTGTTCAATTTTTAAGAGTCAAAAGAGATGGAAGGGCAACTAGTCCCCCCCTACTCCACGCCCTAAATACATCAGATGAAAATTTTGAGATAAAAATTTGGTCAAAATAGTTCAAAGTTCAGATAAGAAAAACTCCGGTTTCGACACAGCCCCCCAGGGCCCGGGGGTAGGCGTTGTAAGTTATGTCGTGGGAGAATATATGGTTGTTATGGAAGGGATGCTCGTATAAACTTCCTATAGGGCTCATTTGATTGGAAATTGAAAGTTGTAATTCACTTTTTAAGAGTCAAAAGTAATTGGAGGGCAGCTAGCCTTCCCCTACACTCCATTAATTTTTTTCCCCAGAGGCACTTCATATAGAAGGGGTCGTCGTATAAACATCAAAGGGGGTTTATTCGATTAAAAATCGAGAGTTCTAGTGCCCTTTTAAGAGTCAAAAGTGATCGGAGGGCAGCTAGCCCTCCCAAGCCCTTATTCCCAAAAAACATCTGACAAAAATTTTGAGGTAGCCATTTTACTAAAAATAGTTCAAAGATCATATAACACAAACTCCTTTACGTATGGCCATTTTCGTTAAAAATAGTTCAAAGGTCAGATGAGAAAAACTCGTGTATCGACAGATCCCCCCCCCCCCTTCTATGCCCTTTTTTCCTCAAACCCATCCGATAAGAACGTTCAGATAGCCTTTTTTTCTAAATAGTTCAAATATCATACAATGAAAACTGATGTGTCGACACAACCCCCCAGGGCCCGGAGGCAGGCGTTGTAAGTAATGCTCTGGGGGCATATATAATTCTTATAGAGGGGAAGCTCGTATACACTTCGAAGAGGGCTCATATGATTGGAAATTGAAAGTTTTCGTTCACTTTTTAAGAGTCAAAAGAGATCGGAGGGCAACTAGCCCCCTTTTTCCGCGCCCTATTTTCCTCAAATCCATCCGATAAGAACTTTGAGAGAGCCATTTTTTCAAAATAATTCGAAGGTCTGATAACAAAAACTCCGGTGTCAACACAACACCCAAGGGCCCGGGGGCAGCACTGTAAGCCATGTCCTGTTGCTGTATGTGGTTCTTATGAAAGGGATGCTCGTATAAACTTCAGAGAGGGTTCATTTGAATGGAAATTAAAAGTTTTTGTTCATTTACTCAGAGTGAAAAAGATCGGAGGGCAACTAGCCCCTCCCGCCCTGCACGCCTTTGGGTTTATCGGATGGATAAACCCATTCGATGAAAATTTGAGGTTACCATTTTGTTAAAAATAGTTCAACAATCAGATATCAAAACTCCGGGGTCAACACAACCCACCAGGCCCCAGGGATAAGCATTGTAAGTTACACTCTGGGGATATATATGGTTCCTATAGAAGGGATGTTCGTTTAAACTTAAGAGGGGGCTCATTTGACTGAAAATGAAAATCTGTAGTTCACTTTTAAAGAGTCAAAACAGACCGAAGTTTAATTAGCCCCCCCCTCCAACGCCCTTTTTCCCAAGCCCCATGAAAAAAAATTTTTGAGATAGTTATTTTGTAAGAAATAGTTCAAACCTCAGATAATGAAAACTCTGAGGTTGACACAAACCCATTTTTTCCACTTTGATATTGTTACTTTGATACCAGTTCTGATACTTTGATGAACATTGGATTTTTTTTAAAGTTCGATCTTGAAATAAGGAATTTTTCAAAACTTGAAACTTTTCGCAATAAAAAATGAACACAAATTAATTTAAAAAAAATTGCCGAAAAAAAGTTTTTCATAGAAAAGTAAAGGTCATTTTAAACTTAAGCTCAGCACTTACAAATACCTGTTAAAATTCAAACTCAAAACGACCAGAAATTACTATTAAAGAATAAATCAAACCCAAAATGAATTGAAATGAAATAGACAATCATAGCAAAAAACATACAAGTAATAATATAAGTGAATAAATAAATCTTAAAGCGAGTAATGCTTAGATTTAATATGCAAATCAAGCTGCAAACGAAAAAAAAAATTTCTATTGAAATATAAATGAAAACCCTTAAAACGAACAGAAACTAAATAAACAATCCATGCAAATAAACATACAATAGATATTAATGTAAATGAATAAACAAATCTTAAAACTTAAATTGAATATGCAAATAAAGCTTGAAACGAACAAAAATCACTACAAACAAGAGTTTGGGTATCACCTCCTTCTCTCACTGTAAAAGTCTAAAACCTACTGCGTCATTGGCGCTTTTGTTAGTTCTGATCAGCCAAGTGCCTTTAAAGAGCAGGATATATCAGAGGATGGTTTTGGTTGGATTGACCGCCTCGGTCCTAATACACGTAAATTTCTGGAGGATTGCTCTGAAGAGGTGTATGTAAATTCCCATAATATTTCGGTTGAGGGTTTAAATGTCAGTTCTGCTCAGCCAAGTGCCTTTGAACAGCAAAGTATATCAGGAAATGATTTTGCTTGGGCTGACCACCTCAGTCCTAATGGACGTAAATTTTTGGTAGATTGCTCTGGAGAGACAAACGTAACTTGCCATAATATTTCAATGGAGGGCTTGAATGTTAGTTGCGTTCATCATACTGCTTTTGAACAGTAAAGTATTTCAGGCAATAATTCTGATTGGGCTGACGACCTCATTCCCAATATACTCGAAGATAAGCTGATTGAGCCGGATGATTTCACTCCACGCTCCAACCCTCTTATATACACTGATGTTGAACTAGAAGAGAGTGGTAGTTGTCGTGTGGTAGAGGAAAACCCTTCAACGCCCTATGTATTACCAGAATTTTATCTGTCAAACTCTGTGTTGCGCAATATATATGTTTGTAGGGCCACATTTGGGAACAAATATTTTGTGCGCTTATGGAAGGGGATATTATTACAGATTCAATTGGCAGAGTAAACTCCTAGGTAAGCAAGATTCGAGCCCTTCTTGAACGACAGATTCGGGAATGGGGTTGGAGGGATAGCATAAAAGTATCCATCGCATAAAAATTGTATTTCTTAATAAAAAGTTGGGTAATGTGGATTCACACTATGTACATTCTGAAAAACTAACACTTCACCCGCACTTGCAGAAATTTTAGGGCGTTTTTTTTGCTGGGCTGACAAAACTAGATAGCTATAATGAGAGAAGGAGTGGGGAAAAGGCCTTATTTATTGCAAATTTATACGTTAATGTTTGTAAATTAAAAAAAGATTTTATTTTCAGACGTGGTGCAGCAGGGAAGAGGGCTAAAGTTTTAAAATATAATTGAGATTTGGAGGGATGTCAAGGTGTTCAACAAATTTGTTTCGGTACAGAGTTTCAGTATTTTAAATACGCATTCCTTATAGCAGCCCACAAACCCCTGAAAGATGATGCTTGTAAGACAAAGTTGGAAAAATTGACAGCAAATGGGGATGATGCAATGTTTCCTAAAGTAGATTTTAATTGTTTAAATGGTCGATATCCAGTAAAAATTAAATGAATAGATATATTTTAGCATGCTAATGAACATTTAAAGATTAGTGTTACTGTTTTACAATATGACAAAGAATTTGAGGAGGGTGAGTGCAGTAATAAAAAAGGGAATATATCCAGTGAGGGCTCCGTCCATTGAATCAGTGAAGCACTGGGTATGGCTTCTTCACTCACCTGCTACAGAACCTGATTCAGTTGGACGTTTTGATCCAATAACAAATACTAGTAGGTTTCTCCAGGAGAAGGATGGAAGGGGAAGGTGGTACTATTGTCAAACGTGTGTATCTTGATTTCACAGCAAATAAAAGCTTAAGAATCATATGAGACACTGTAAGCGTCATAGGTACAATCTTTGGAACGGTTAGTGGAGACAAGGCCATTTGGCGCTTCAAGAAATTTCAAAACTGCTCTTAGAGAGTGACAAGGTTACCTTAGACTGCAAAGCTAAACTACAGATGTATACGATCCATCATATTTCAATCATGCCAAAGAACATGAAGCCATTGCTGAATCTTGCGACTCGAGTAATACCGTGCAATTAGTAGAGGTTTTTGTGACATTGGGTGGAGAAGAATGTATGAGCACAACCATGATTGCACTTATTAAAACAGCAAATAAGTCAATTTCACGGCTTCGCAATATAAGTTATCCAATGACCCTATCACCAGAGAATAAGTTGGCTATTAAAAATAAATAAATGTATTGGCTTTGAAGGGGGAAATCTGTTGAGGGCAGTGGGGAAACGTCAGTCCACAGCCATGATCATTTAAGTAATCCAATTTTATCGGGGGGTAGCAACTTTCACGAAGTGGCTCATAAATCATGTAGTTTAAACGTTAAACAACTATACTTTCTACCTGTTTATATACACAATTCCAATTATAATTTGAAATTCATATTGCCAGAGTTGGCAAATTTGCAAAAAGGTGAAATTGTAGATGGCATATGGGCAGATGGTGCTTTTTATTTAACATCATACCCAAATCATCCGAAAAGTTAATGCTCTTAGAATTCAAATGAAAAACAGTTGAAAAGGATGATACGTACTTGAACAAGATCCACTTTTTAGTTTCCTATAGTTCTTTACCCAAATCCCCCAGTTAATTGATTCAAGTACAGAAAAGCTACGATTTTAATAGTTTCCCCTTCTTTAAAAAACGCTTTCCAGATGATGAAATGTATGATTTACTAATGTGTAAGGTCATATACCCGTATGAGTATTACAACGCCACCTCGAGGCTACGTGAGGAGAAGTTACCGTCCATCGAATCCTTTTATGATTCACTTAACAATCGTCAGTGCGACACTGCCGACTATGAGTTTGCTTCAAAGGTTTGGGCAAAGGAAGGATGTAAAAAAGGGGAGAATTATTTTAAAATGTACCTGGGAAGTGATATATTGACGTTGTTGGATATGTTTTGTAAGAATACTGATAAAATCCATGAGGAACTTGGGTTGGATTTCGGTTATTATTTTTAAACTCCTCATCTGGTGATCGATTAATTCTAAAAATCAGTAAAGAAGAAACAGGTTTAATCACCAACATGGATCAGCATCTATTTTTAGAGAGATTAATAAGGGGAGGTTTTTTCCTACGTTTTTTGTTTTTTTTCACGATCGTATCTTGGGAACCTACCCGACTGGACAACACACCGGTGAAAAATCGGATGCAGTTTTTCTGGATATGAATTACATTTATCCGTCGGCAAAGTCTCACTACTCTTTGCCATGTCGTAATTACAAATGGCTTAACAATACTTGTGTTCTAAATTTCCCCGACATTGCCATCGTTGAGGAGAATGGACAGTAAAATGGTTTTTTGAAATTGATGGTGAAATACCTTTGGAACTTCAAGAATCGGTAAGTGATTTTGTTTTTCTGTGCATAAACAGACCGGTGACTAAGGCCTCTTTGAGTCCACATAATATTTCTTTGGTAGAGGATGAAAGTGTGCACTGGACACCTTCAAAACAAAAACTTATTGCCAACCTTGATCCGAAACAGAATATTGTTGTTCACAATGTTCTTTTGTGATGAATGGTAGACAACGGTATAAGGATCACAAAGATTCCTAAAACCCTTCAAGGCTTTCCTACGCACCAGTTTTGAACTACTTTGAACGGAAAATAAACTATTATTTTCATGTAGTTTCTTCAGTGTCATGATAGCAAGTAACAGCCTTTTTTACTGTTCACTGGAAGACATACGGTAATTTCGCTGTCAAAGACTTGCATCATGAAAAACTATGTAGATGATATATTAGGTACAATTCAAAGCAACTATTCTCATATATTCGCTCTGACGAAAGAAATTTTGTAGAAAGTTTTGGTTTGGGAAATTCATGATGTGAGCGGACAGTAAACAACTGTATTATCTCCTGAGACAATTGTTCAATGGATTCAGCTAAATCATCAATAATCAATCTAGAGTTTGGTTCAATAATGTTGAACACATCAAGTCCCAGTATGAGGTTTTTTGTCTGGTGCAATAGCCTTTATTTTATCAAAAGACTCTTGACAAACACTCTAACGATAGTGAATTTTATTTGAGTTTTACAAAAGATATTTGAATCCGGTTTTGAATAATTTTTGTTAAAAGCGTCGTTTTTCCCAACATTAATGGGCCCCAAAGAAACAATCTGAATGATGTTTTAAATTGATACATGTTATCGGCAATGTCTTTATCAGCTACAATACAACTAACTGTAAACTATAGTTGTCTAATGCATAAATAATAATTTTCCTAATCAATCCTACCACTACGCAGTTCAAGAACAATAAAAATTTGAATAATACATGTTTTCTTTTATTTTACAAAAAATACACAGCATTTTTAATCAATAAAAAATATCACAGTTTAAAAAACACTTAGAGAAGGTCCCCCCGGAAGGGCGCTGCGTCCGAAGTCCGGATACCCCCAAACCCATCTCCCTCCCCAGGCCGGCCACGGGCGTTTGGGAAAAACAATTTTTATTTTAAAAATAAAAGAAATACATTGAAAATACAACAACAATAACTCTGCCTTGTTCACACACGGAACATATTGCTAAGAAAATTCTTCCCACCTCCCTCCTTTTGAATTTCTAGGATTTTATCCAGACCAAGACGTTGTCTACATTGTACACATGCATCTCGATCTGAAATGACTTTGTCCGATATGGCTGACAAGGCTTTTTTCTCTACTCTACCTGTCTAGTTTTTAAATTTTAAAAAAAGAATCCTCATGACTTTTGCTCTTGGAACTAAACTACTTTCCACACAGTTATTATAAACACTCATATCGAAATTATCCTTAACATAGTGTCCAGGCATCCCCTTGCAGACTTTTTTGACATCCTCATTGTGAGTTTGCACACAGTACACCTTCGGACCTGCAAGCATACCATGGGATATCAAGCCACTTACTGTCTTAGATTTTAAATATAATAGTCTGTTTGGGGCCTGGCGCTTCACTAGTTCTGGATAAATGGACTCGTCCCACTTGGTGCAGTCCATTCAAGAGCTAATGTGTTCAACATTTTCCGAATCATTTATTAAACTGTCAGTTCTTTTAACAGGAGTGAATCAGGGTCTCCATAATGCACTTGAACTTGTCCCTCCCTTGGCCATTGAAGCTTACACACATTGTACAAAACTCCAACATGGGTTTCTTAGAAATTTCTAAAATTGCGCTACCGCCAGCAATATATCTATTCAAAATAACATTATTTTTCCTATGCAAAAGTACCATATTCGAGTCTATGATGGTGAACATTGTGAAATTTGGATCGGCAATGATTCGAGCACATTCGTTTGGGTCAGTTACAACGAGTCCTATTGCGCAAACGCTCGCATATTTTACCGAAGGCTGAATTTAAAATGAGCTTAAAGATTTCTTTTTCAACCTTCGCTTTTGCTTCTGAACGTTTACTGAAAAAAGTATAAAATAAACGTTTTCATATATGCTTTGTCAATAAACGCTACTTGATTTAATATAGGATACGGTTACGAATTGTAAAGGACTTGTATCATTTGATAATCACTTATATAACTTTTTAATCACATTAAACTTCAAGAAAAGTCTTATTACCAATAAGTATATTCTGAAAAATACAAATCTAAAAAATCTAAAAATCGAAGTAAGCTGTCAATGGTGAAATCACTTCAAAACTGGCATTGGCATTGGTAAAAAATGCTTGTGCTATAGGATCGTGGACCAACATAAATTTGAACTGAAGAGTTAGTGAAGGTGGGCGTACCCGTGCAATATGTCGCTGATTGGTGATTGTATGAGGAAAATATTATTTTCACTAGCTCTAAGTTTTTCCACTGCCAAAGCAACAGAACTCATAACCTGTTGCTTTCGTACATGAAGTATTGCAGAGGTGAGAGAGACTGTTACATCGTGTGCTGTAGCAAGTACCTTTTGCAAAATAAAATTGGATGGAGCGAGCGTTAACCTTATGTCCAACTTGATATTCGGTGATAGCCATTGGGGTATATTAAATGTCTTTTGATTTATTTTCCCAACTAAATTTAATGCACTAGTTGTCGCCTCTCTAAGTGCATTTGTAGTGTCAGTGTCCTGTCTTATATCCATATCCATTGGTTGAACCCCTCAATTCCTTATATGACACTGGTGTCATCAACATGAACTATATGCAGCTCGTATAATTTGAGAGATTGTTGCTAGTGCTCACCAATGTTCCATTTATGTACACACTGATTTGTCGAAATAAATTATGTTATGCACAATTTTCATAGGATATTCCACCAGTAGGACTTGGCATTTCATTGTCAGATTTCTTGACTACCGCATATAAAGCGATAAATATGGAAGACAAATACACGACATAATCTTCATTGGAATAAATTTTAAAATGAATGTTTTCAGAGAGCGGTTGTTGTAGGTAGAATTCTTCATAGTAATCATATTATACAGTCACATCAACATTTTCTGCATTGCAAAGAGTTAAATTTAGTCCATCGACCGTAAACACGGGTTATTGGCTAAGCATCTTTCAAACAGCAAAATAATGTAGAATTATTTGATCCGCTTGGCCTACCATAAGCATTTTACACTCCAGACATCAACAACTTTATTGAAAGCAGTGAGAACACTATTATTCAAAACCAGAAGAGAGTGCAGGATTTGATGACTAAAAGCCGTGGCTTTCATGAACTATTATATTTCGGTTTCCGATGCCGGAGCTATACTTACAATGAATTTCTCGACATTTACGTAGACAACCCTCGCCTGAATGACTTCCTAAGGGAAAATACACTTTTATACCTGTATTATATTAATTTCAGTGCTATACGAATAAATTTTCGTAGATAATAAATCTCGACATTTACGTAGACAACCCTCGCCTGAATGACTTCCTAAGGGAAAATACACTTTTATACCTGTATTATATTAATTTCAGTGCTATACGAATAAATTTTTCTAAAAATATTTTTAAATTTGTTTATTAATAAAAATGTATATACATAAAAATGGCTTTTTCTCTTCTTTAAATTTCTTCTTCAAAGTATAGGTGGCTGTCGAGAAAACTAATGGCGACATATCATCTGAATTCACTGTGTATTGATCTTGATGTGCAAAGTCAGGGTCACATACTCTACAGTACAATAAAACTTCACCCTTATTGTATCTCTCGGTGAAGTCAATGATACTTTTTTCATTCTTATTGTAAAATTAACGCTTTTCTAGTTGCTTATTTGAAGCAATATCACATACATTGATTTCAAACAAAGAATCACTTTCTGTAACAGCCAAATAAAAGTAAGTAGGCATATAATCATAGTAACCCTTGTCTTAACAGCGATGATGCTGAAACCAGATTCTCTTGTTATTCTAATAGTTGTATTACAGACCTGATTCTTCCTCCCAAAATAATTTAATTATTAAATGACTTTATTTCTGCTGGCCTTAGGTTTGGTACGGCTTTTTACTTCTCTGTTAAAAATGTCTTTTTCAGAAAGTTTTCTCTTTTAAAATAATGAACGGAAAGGCTTAAAATATACCTCCGTTTAGTAAAGAAAGATGTTGGCACATTGTATTGTTTTTTTAGACCAGGGCACTTCAAATCGAAGGCGTTGTCGTAAGAACTTCGCAAAGGGCTCATTTGATTGGAAACTGGAATAGCTAGTGCCCTGTTTAATAATCGAAAGTGATTGGAAGGCAACTAACACCCCTTCCTTGCCCACCATTTCGCCAAACACATCCAATCCAAATTTTGAGATAGCCCTTTTGTTCAACGTAGTTGAATTCCAGATAGAATTGTGTTTTTTCTGGAGGACACTCGCACCCCCACAGGCCGCAAGGCAAGGGTTGTAAGTTATGCCCTGGAAACATATAAAGGTTTTTACAGAAAGTTTTGTCGTAGAAACTTCAAAAGTGGCTCATTCGATTGGAAATTCAAAGGGCTAGTGCCCTTTTTGATAGACGAAAGTGATTGGAGGGCAACTAACTTCTCACGCCCACCTTTTCCCAAGCATATCCAATAAAAATTTTCAGATAGCCATTTTGTTCAAAGTAGTTGAAAGTGCTGGAAATTAGGTCTTTGAGGATGACAGCTCCCCCCCCCCACAGCCCTCAGGGCAAGGGTTGTATGCTATTCCCTGGGGGCATATAAGTTTTTATCGAAATTCGTAGACACTTGACACAGGGATCATTCGATTGATAATTCAAAGGGCTAGTGCCCTTTTTAACCCCTCCCCTCAGGCCCATCTTTTCCCCAAACATATTTGTAGTTGAAAGTTCTGGAAATTAGATCTTTAAGGATGAACCCCCCTACCCCCCACAGCCCTCAAGGCAAGGTTTGTAAGTTATGCCCTGGGGGCATATAAGGTTTCCATAGAATGATTTGTCGTAGAAACTTCAAAAAGGTCTCATTCGATTGGAAATTGGAATGGCTAGTGCCCTTTTACATAGTCAAAAGTGATGGAAGGGCAACTAACCCCTCTCTCACGCCCAGCATTTATCCAAACACATCCACTCAAAATTTTGAGATATCCATTTTGTTCAACATAGTTATAACCCTCTGACAGCCCTCAGGGCACGGGTTATAAGTTATGCCCTGGGGGCATATAAGATTTTTCTTCAAAGCTCTGTCGTAGAAACTTGAAAAAGGGCTCATTCGATTGTAAATTCGAATGGCTAGTGCCCTTTTAAATAGTCAAAAGCAATGGAAGGGCAACTAACCACCCTCTCACGCCCAGCATTTATCCAAACATATGCAATCAAAATTTAGAGATAGCCATTTTGTTCAGCGTAGTTGAAAGTTCTAGAAATTAGGTCTTTGAGGATAATAACCCACTCAAAGCCATCAGGGCAATGGTTGTAAGCTACGCCTTTGGGGCATATAAGGTTTTTATGGAAAGCTTTGTCCTAGAAACTTGAAAAAGTGCTCATTCGACTGAAAATTCAAAGGGCTAGTGGCCTTTTTGATAGTCAAAAGTAATTGGAGTGCAACTAAACCCCTCCCCCCCTCACGCCCACCTTTTCCCCAAACACATCCAATCAAAATTTTTAGATTGCCATTTTGTTCAATGTAAATGAAAGTTTTGGAAATTAGGTCTTTAAAGATGACATCCCCCCCACAGCCCTCAGGGTAAGGGATATAAGTAATGCCCTGGGGGCATATAAGGTCTTGATAGACAGCGTTGTCGTAGAAACTTCAAAAAGGGCTCATTCGCTTCGAAATTCAAACGATTAAGGGCCTTCTTTATAGTCAAAAGTAATTAAAGGGAAACTAACCCTCCTCTTGTACCCACTATATCCCTAAACACACCCCCTCACATTGTTTAGTTAGCCATTTTTTCTACATATTTAAAAATTACGGAGATTTGGTCTTTGAGGATGACAACCCTGCCAAAGCCCTCAGGGCAAGGGTTGTAAGTTATGCCCTGGGGGCATATAATGTTCTTATAGAAAGAGTTGTCGTATAAATTTCAAAAAGGGCTTTTTCGATTGGAAATTGAAAGGGCTAGTGCCCTTTTTGATAGTAGAAAGTGATTGAAGGGCAACAAATTCCCGTCTCACGCCCACCATTTCCCCAAACACATCCAATCAAATTTTGAGATAGTCATTTTCTTCAACGTTGTTGAAAGTTCTGGAAATATGGTCTTAGAGGATAATACCCCCCCCCCCCACCTCACCACCCTCAGTGTAAGGGTTGTAAGTTTTGTCCTTGGGGCATATAAGGTTTTTACAGATAGCGTTGTCGTAGAAACTACAAAAGGGGCTCATTCAATTTGAAATTGAGAGGGTTAGTGCCCTTTTTAATATTAAAAAGTGATTGGACGGGAACTAACTCCCCTCTCATGCCAACCATTTCCCCAAACACATTAAATCAAAATTTTTGAGATAGCCAATTTGTTCGACGTAGTTGAAAGTTCTGGAAATTAGGTCTTTGAGGATGGCACTCCCCCCAGTGCCCTCAGGGCTAAGGTTGTATGCTATTCTCTGGGGGCATATTAGGTTTTTATTGAAATCTTTGTCGTAGACACAAAAGGGCTCATTCGATTGGTAATTCAAAGGGCTATTGCCCTTTTTAATAGTCGAAAGTGATTGGAGGGCAACTAATCCCCCTCTCACGGTTATTTTGCGCATGTTCATTTTTTAGTATAATTTAAATAAAACGCGTTACAGTCAGCATAACTAAAATAAAACATTCCAGTGTTCGAACCTTTTTAATTAATAGTCGGAAGTGATCGGAAGAAAACTAACGCCCCTCTCACGCCCACTATTTCCCCAAACATAATCAAAAATTTTGAGCTAGACATTTTGTTCAACGTAGTTGAACAAAATGTAAGTGTTGTCGTAGTTGAAAGCGTTGTCGTAGAAACTTCAAAAAGGGCTCATTTGATTTTAAATTGAAATGGCTAGTGCCCTTTTTAATAGTCGAAAGTAATTGGAAGGCAACTAATACCCCTTCCATGCCCATTATTTCCCCAAACACTTATGACCAACATTTTGATATAGCCATTTTGTTGAACGTGGTTGAAGGGTCCGGAAATTATGTTTCTGAGTATGACAACCCCCTCACAGCCCTCAGGGTTATGGTTGTAAGCTATGACCTGGGGCATATAATGTTTTATAGAAAGTTTCTTCGTAAAAACTTCAAAAAGGGCTCTTTCGATTGGAAATTGAGGGGGCTATTGCCCTTTCTAATGGTTAAAAGTAATGAGAGGGAAATTCACCCTCCCCCCACGCCCATCATTTCCCCCAATATTCCCGATCAAGATTTTGATATGGCCATTTTATTGAACCTAGTGGAAAGGCCTGGAAATTATGTCTTTGAAGATGACAACCCTCCCCCTATAGCCCTCAGGACAAGGGTCGTAAGTTATGCCCTCTAGGCATATAAAGTTTTTATAGAAAGTTTTGTCGTAGTTGCTTCAAGGGCTCATTCTATTGGAAATTTAGCGACTAGTGCCTTTTCTATTTGTCGAAAGTGATCAGAGGACATATTTTGATATAGCAATTTTGTTCAGCCCATCAGAAAGGTTTGGAAATTATTTCTTTGAGAATAACAAATCTCCTCAGCCCTAAGGGCAAGGGTTGCCCTGGGGTCATATAGGGCTTTTATATAAAGTGTAGTCATATAAACTTCGGAGGGGGCTCTTTGGATTGGTAATCAGACGGTCTAGTGTTCTTTTTAAGCGTCAAAGTGATCAGAAGGTAGCTAACCCTCCACCCTACACACAAGTCGCAATGTCCCGAAATGTGTCTAATAGAAATTGTGAGACAGCCACTCTATTCAAAATAGTCTAAATATCATATAACAAGGTTTTTTGGGTTGAAAAAAAAATCCGAGATTAGGGGCAAGGGATATAGTTTATACCCAGGGGATATTTAAGGTTTTTATGGAAGGGATGGTTGTATAACGTCAGAAGGGGACCAGTCCTTCTCCCTAATAAAGACTGTGTCAATATAAAACCAACAGAAATTAATCAAAAAACTTTTTGCACAAAATAAGTTTTTTCAAAAAAAGTAAAGAACTCCATTTAACCAAAAAAAAAAAAAAAAAGAAAAAATAGAATCAAATAATCTACCAAGCACACAACTACCACAAATCAGTATCAATAATTAAATAAAGCTTTGAGTCAAACTCAAAACGAGCAGAAATTAATCTGAGTAGGGTTCTAAATCCTATGCTTTCTAAAAGCCAGAATTTAATTTGTACTTTACTGAAAAATTCTTTTAAGTGTTTTCAATTTTATAACTTTAAGAAATAAAAAATAATTCAGATTCTAAGGAAAAAATATTAGCATATGTATATTAAACTGACAATGCACATTTTTTTCAGTAAATTCATATGATTTTTTTCAGTAAAGTACAAATTATATTAATAAGGGCACTAGCCCTCTCAATTCACAATTAAATGAGTCCCTTTTGAAGTTTCTACGACAACACTGACAAAGACCTAATTTCCAGAATTTTCAACTACTTTGAACAAAATGCCTGTCTCTAAAATTTTTATTGAATGTGTTTGGGGAAATGGTTGGCGTGGGAGGGGTGCTAGTTTTCCTTCAATCACTTTTGACTATAAAAAAGGGCACTAGCCCTCTCAATTTCAAATTGAATGAGCCCTTATCGAAGTTTCTGTGACAACGCACTTTATAAAAATCATATATGCCCCCAGGGCATAACTGACATTCCTTGCCCCGATGGGTGTGGGGGGTTTATCATCCTTAAATATATAATATCCAGAACTTGTAACTACGTTGAAAAAAATGACTATCTCAAAATTTTGATTGGATGTGTTTGGGGAAATGGTGGGCGTGAGAGGGGGCATAGTTGCCCTCCAATGAGTGTCGACTAGCCTATTAAAAAGGGCACTAGCCCTTTGAACTTCCAATCGAATGAGCCCTTTTTGAAGTTTCTATGCCAACTTTTTCTATAAAAACCTTATATGCCTCCAGGGCATAACTCACAACTCTTGCCCTGAGAGGTTTGGGGGGTTTGTCATCCTCAAAGACATAATTTCCAAAACCTTCAACTACGTTGAAGAAAATGCCTCTCTCGAAGTTTTAGTTGGATGTGTTTGGGGAAATTGTGGGCGTGAGAGGGGGGTTAGTTGTTCTCCAATTACTTTCGAATATTGAAAAAGGCACTAGCCCTTTAAATTTCCAATCAAATGAGCTTTTTTTGAAGTTTCTACGACAACGCTTGCTATGAAAACCTTATATGCCCCCAAGGCATAAATCACAACCCTTGCCCTGAGAGATATCATCCTCAAAGACCTAATTTCTAGAACTTTTAAATACGTTGAACAAAATCGATATCTCAAAATTTTGATTGCATGTGCTTGGGGAAATCGTGGGCGTGAGAAGGGGGTTAGTTGCCCTCAAATTACTTCTGACTATTTAAAACGGTACTAGCCCTTGCAATTCTTGTCAATTGAGCCCCTTTTGAAGTTTTTACGACAACGCTTTCTATAAGATCCTTATATTCCCCCATGGCATAACTTACAACCCTTGTCCTGAGGGCTGAGGAAGGAGTGTCATCCTCAAAGACATAATTTTCGGTTCTTTCAACTAGGCTGAACAAAATTTCTATCTCAAAATTTTGATTGGATGTGTTTGGGGAAATGGTGGGCGTGAGATGGGGGTTAGTTGGCCACCAATTATTTTCAACTATTAAAAAGGCCACTAGCCTTTTGAATTTCCAATCGAATGAGCCCTTTTCGAAGTTTCTACGACAACACATTCTATAAAATCCTTATTTGGCCTCAGGCCATAACTTACAACCCTCGAACGAACGAACCCTTTTTGAAGTTTCTACGACAACGCTTGCTATGAAAACCTTATATGCCCCCAGGCCATAAGTTACAACCCGTGCCCTGAGGGCTGGGGGGGTGTAAACCTCAAAGACCTAATTGCCAGAACTTTCAACAACGTTGGAAAAATGGCTATCTCAAAATATTGATTGGATGTGTTTGGGGGAAAGGTAGGCGTGACAGGGGGGTTAGTTGCCCTCCAATCACTTTCGATTATTAAAAAGGCCACTTTGATTTCCAATCGAATGAGCCCTTTTTGAAGTTTCCACGACAAAGCTTTCTATAAGAACCTTATATGCCTCCAGGGGATATCTTACAACCCTTGCCCTGAGGGTTTGGGAGGAGTTTACTGCTCAAAAACATAATTTGTATCCGGAAATGAACTTCGTTGAACAAAATGGCTATCTCAAAATTTTGATTAGATGTGTTTGGGGAATGGGCGAGGAAAGGGTGTTAGTTGCCTTCAATCACTTCCGACTATTAAAAAGGGCACCAGCCATTCAAATTTCGAATCGAATTAGCCTTTTCGAAGTCTTGTATGACAACTCCTTCGATACTAAAAGCCCTGGTCTAGAAAAAAAAACAATACATTGTGCTAACATCGTTCTTTACTTAGGCAGCGCTATTGGGCTGCCTATGAAACAAATCAGCCCTTGCCCCTCAAGTTTTTGGAGGAGGGGGTTGTCTTGCCCCTAGAGACAACGATTATGCTGGACAACACGGCTATTTTTAAATTTTGATCGGATGTCTCTGGGGAAAAAAGTGCATGGGAGGGCTGTTTGCTTTCCAATCATCTTTGACTCTAAAGAGAGCACCATAGATTTCAATCTACAATCGAATGAGCCCCTTCCGAAGTTTCTACGACAACTCATTCTGTACGAAGTGCCATGCCGAAAAATACTTTGTGTCCACTTCGCTCTTTTCTTAGGCACCGCTATTGCGCTGCCTATGACTCTACAAAAACGACTGCTCAATTACAAGGGTCATTAAATTTTGACAAGAAATATTTTTCAAAGCACTATAAGACTTAAGCGTGAAGAATAGGAGACTGAGGGGGGGGACAGCCCCACACATATGCAGAATAATTTCTTTTCTTTTTAAGTTTCAATGTTCCTCTTTGAGTTTATTTGGAAAAATTGTTTTTTTTTTTTAAATTTAATTTTTAGTTTAAACGACTTCAATTTCTTAGCATACGGCAAAACAACGAAGAACGAAGAAAAATAATTTAGATAACAAAAACCAAAGGAAAATTTTTGTTTTGAAAATTTGGTTCAAAACAATAATTTTTAAAATTATCGTTAATTTTCGAACTTATTATTGCACCCGGAACTCTTAAAACCATGACAAACTTATTCATTTTATCAGCATTTGTATCTAGGACACTTAAATTATCTGCATTATCCAAGTCTATGAGAGTTTTACCTTCCTTTCTGAGTCCATTCTGTCCCATAGCCTTTGTCATGTTCCTTTGGGAAAAGTCCATTAAAACAATTCATGCAAAGGGGGAGAGAACACATCCATGCTTGACTCTTTATTCAAAACCAAACCAGCTATTAACCTTACTTTCTACTTTAGAACTAAAGATAAGGATTGAGGACTAAAGCGGCCTTATATGTCGGTCACTTCTAAACCATGAATCTCAATGTAAGAATTCACTTGTCGTATCCTCCTCCCTTACTAAAATCACACATTTCCCCTCTTAAAACTTTATGTACAGCATCGCTAAGTCTAAAAATCATTATCATGCAGAGCAATTTGCTTCCCATAGAAATCAAGCTGATACCTCCGTAATTACCACGCTCACTGTTATCACTTTTCTTGCAAACGGATTTAATTAAAATTTCCCCCAAAATAAATAAGTTCTTCACCCTTTTCGAAAATTATATTCATAACCTTCATGAATTTATCTCTTACTTCGCAACCACAAGTCTCAATAAGGGCCTTAGTGCGTAATACCTTTTGAATTCAGTTGCATAATTTTCTAGACCACAAAATTCTTCGGAGGAGATCAATTGCTGTTCAAAAATTATGAAAATTTGTGTCATGCTAATAGCTTTATGAGCATATTTTAGTTTAATGTATTTTACACATTTTAAATAACCATGAATTACTGATTTATTTGTTGTATTCATTTTGATCAAGGTTTCTGTTTTTTAGAGTTTCAGTTTTATTGACAAGGGTTACTCTTCACTAACAGTTTGTCCGAAGGCTCTCATCAATCGGAGGGGGCTATTACTCCCTCCTTCAACCCCTGTTTTTATATTCAAGTTTATTATTCATATAAAAGTTTTTCGAGGATGATACTCATGCCTGAAAAAGTGCGGACGTGCAAATATTTATTAAGCTGCGAGGGTCAGAAACATCAAAAATGAATTACAGAGTTATCATTTCTGTGGTATTTAAAGGGAGCCCTTTAAATAGACTTTGTTATAAGAAAGGCACCTATGACCCCCAGAAGATGGGCTAAAGAAGCAATGGCCCATGGGAAAAAAGAGGACGTTGAAAAATGTATAGTAATGGGAAATGGATAGACATTCCCATTTAAATTCCAGTAAAACGAAATTCTTGTAGCTCATGCCCCCCTCCCCACTATTGAAAAATTTATTGGTGGAGCTCTTGGCCCCCCCCCCGACCTCTATGTCTTTTCTGCCGGTAATTAAATGAATTTTATGTTAATGTTACGCAGGAGTATTTTCTCTGCAATAAGTGGGGAACTATAACCCGGTATCAGCCCTCATATTACAGGTTAGGTCCATAAATAATCCTGTTAATGAAGAGATATCAGAGAAAAATTTACCCCCCCCCCCTAAAAAAAACAAAATCCTTCTATATTTACTGGAAGTTTCACGGAGGATTAGAAGATTTATCCCAAAAATGCAAAAATGTGAAATTTCGCAGTTATTAAGCGGGAGGTTCTAACCTTTGCAAAAACTTTCTAATATGCCGAACTTGATGGTCAAATTTTCGCAAGGATTGATTTCCCTTTTGGGAGTGTTTTGTCCCCTTTTCAGAAATCAGGTGTATATTTATTCAGACTCATAGCTATTGGTGGGAAACTTTAAAAATAAGGGACATTGTATATTTACTAGAATTACCATTAAAAACTCAGTTCGTAACCACAAAACGTTTGACTAGTTATTGCACTTATTTACATTACCCAAATTAGTGCAGTCAGTTTTTTTTCTGGATTTTCGTAATGAGTTTAAAACTTCTTCTTATCTTTTTGTTCCAGATGTGACGAAGAAATTCCCCTAATTGCAAAAAGAGGCCAAATTACCTCGAGTCGTTTCTTATAGATGGTGTGTAATTTTAAGTGCTAGTCAATGATAATTTCCTTTTAAACTCAAGCCAAATGATATGTAACAAAGCTCTTGAGGTTTCCACTCTTGTCACATTAGAACTCATACATTGCAGCCCATTCAGTAAAATATTATCGGTTGGCATTTGTTCCAAAGACCTTTTTTGGCATCTTCAATGTGAAACCGATTTCAGTAAGTATTACCTTTGACCACTTAAGAAAACATAAAACAATTTTTTTCCTTTTCTGTCTGGACCTTGGCAAGACTTCTAAAATAGTCTAAGGATCTGTGGAAAGGGATATTTTCCAAATGAGTGAGCTGTTCAAGATTGATTGGGAAGGGATAAAAGGGTTTTTATTGTGACAGAATTACTGTCAGGTTCTGCTCCGGAGAGAAACATGATCGCTGTCCGTAAGGTCCTTAATGATGGTTTTACATAAGATATTTTCCAATGAATCTCTTCCATTTTCAACATTTCCTACTTATTCCCGTAATCAAACATTTTTGAACGATCACATTCATTTTGCACGGTTTCAGTGGTGACTCATTTTTCATATAGTGAATACGTATTGGAATAATTCAAAATACTGAACTTTTAAATTTTTTGAGTTTTCAAGATAATTTTTTAAATTGACAATTATTTTCTTATATATTTGCAGTTTCTTATTTGGTTCTGAATCAACTTTCAATTTACTTTTCCCTAATCTATGTTCTATTTCAATGGTGCTTGTGAAAAATGTTACGATGTCAAAACGATGATTTACAGTGCCGGCTACGTTTTTGGCGGTTGAATAACACAAACAAAATAATAGTAAACAAGTCAATAAATAACAGTTCAAATAGGGATAAAATCCTTTGATAGACAGTGTTTCACGAACAGTGATAGAAATTCACAAAAATACCAGCCACTTCGGTCACTGCAAATGTGACCGAAATGTCGGCTATTTTTTGTGAATTTCTATCGCTGTTTGTGAAACACTGTCTATTAAAAGGATTTTATACCTATTTGAAATTTTATTTATCGTCATGGAAAGGCAGTGTGGTCTCCGAAATTATCTACGTAGTAAACAAGTGTTTTCAAGTAAAAGTAAAGAACGATATTGAAACCAAACAAGCATACTTTATTTCGCTATTTCATGGGACTGCTCCCCTTTGTATAAAAATGTTTTCAGTAGTTGTACAAACTTTTTTCTCGGTAGCATTCTTGCTCTATTCGGGCAAATTTTGTGTTTTACGGACCAGAATACTAGAAAATGTTGATTCTCTATGGCACGATCTTTTTGATGCTTAAAAAGGGCACTAGATGTTCAAATGCTGATTCAGATGAACCCTCTTTTAATAACCTATGACTATAGACTATAGATGGGGACACGCGTAACCTCCCTTCTCTGAAAAGTAAACAAAAATCACATTTTGTCGGTAGCGTAGCCATATTTCTATGAAAAACCATCTTTTGGCGGGTATCGTATTCGTCTGGGGAATTTTAACTTGGGTATTGCAATGGAAATGACTAATCAGAGCTAACCACAGGGCAAAGAGCCTGTTCGATCCTATTGGGGTAGGATGAGCCAACCATAATGTACCACAAATTAAACAAGCCTAGGATCGCTAGGGCCCACGACGCCCCATTTGAAAATGACTGCTACAAAACGATCAAACACCGCATCGGGTGCTTCACCCTCTTCTGATTATCAACCCTTGCCTCTTTATGGACCACTTTTTGACCAATGGCCTCATCTAACCAACCAAGGTTGCCTAAGAATCACCACCTGGAATGTCTTGACGCTGAACTTTCTTGGAGTGAAATCCCTGCTCAGTCGAGGGTTGAAAAGTAACCATATATTTCAATAGAGGTTATTACCAAGACATATCTTCTCATCAAAACTCCGAATCCATACAGGGGGAATACTAATTGTATTCATCTGGAAATGATTCAGTCCGCTGGAACAGTGTGAGGCGTGTCATGACAACGCATACAAAGAAGTGTCTTAGATCATCCCAGCAAATCTCACACAGGATAATTACAGTACAGCTTCAGCAGAAGCATGGAGAGTGGAGTTTAATAATACGTGACACCCAAACTAATGATGCTGATGAGTCCACCGAAAGTTACTTCTAATTTCCGTTGTTAGTGCTATTGATCGGATATCCCACGACATCCCACGACATTGCCATACTTCTGGATGACTTTAACGCAACTGTCTCTGATCCGACTGATCCAAGGCGTGCCTTTATTGGTGGAGTGACTCCAGAGTCGATCAGTGAAAATGAAATCAGTCTCCTGCAGCTCTGAAAATCAATTAACCTTGATATCAAAAACACATTCTTCCAAGGGAAAAGGACATACAAACATACTTGGTACAGCAACCATGGAAAGACCAGGAAGATGATTGACTACGCCGTCGTAATTCAGAGATGAAGATCGTGTATCTCTAGCTTCTGAAGATACAAGGAGTGGAACTAAGCAACCCTAACCACAGGGTTGTTTCTGAATCTCTCCACCTCTCTCTCAATAAATGGGATTTAAGATCAAGAATTTTTTATTTCAGTTTCCAGAGCCTAAATGATCGTAGTACCCGAGAAAATACGACGTGAAAATCTGAAATAAAGTTTATCGCCTTGAATTCTTAACTTATACCGAAGGAGAATAGGAAAAATTCAAGTGCAACTTCTTGAAAGCAGCTAATTCCTCTGTTGGTTGAAGGTAGACCCATAAAGGTAAATGGATGTCAAATAAATATTTAGAATGTTTCAAAATGCTAGCAAGTTAACCTTAGTAGCACTACGCCAGCATACCACATGCTGCATGCTTTGGGTGCTCCAGCATACTTCGAAGAAACTAACGGATTGAATAAGCAGGATTTACGTCTGCCCGTTTCAAATGCGAGAAGATATTCACACGGGAGGTTAGACAGACACGGGAGGTTAGACAGAAGACGTTCACAGCCTTAATTGACTTCAATGTCACTTTTACTCGGTGCATTTAAAATCGCCGCAAACGACAAGCTGTGCCCAAGTCAATGGGAAACGTTGCCGGTCATTCCAAACCCGTAAAGGAGCTCAGAAGGGATGCGCCGCAGCTCCCGTACTATTTAATTGGCCATTCACTCCTTAATGACGAAGATGACTATACGACTGAGTTTCGGCCTGAAGTTCAGTGACGGACTCTTGAGTGATGTTGACTTCACCAGCAACTTTGCAATCAAGACAGACACCATCAAAAAACTTGTTACACCACTGACAGCCTTAAGAGAAGAATTTATCAAAGTTGGGGTCAAAATCAGCTGGAACAAAACAAAAATCATGTCTATTGACTCACCACCCTCACCTCTCTTGCAGTCGAAGCATTTCAAAACCAAGTAACAGTGATTAACAACTTCACGTGCCTCGGCTCACTTCTGTCAGGTCATGGTTCAGTCTATATCAATGTCAACACACTAATCACCAAGGCATCTTTCGTCCTAAAAAAACTCTACGCAATCTGTCGCAATCTTGTTGTTAGCTGCCTCATAAACATCCAGATACTCAGAGCATCTCTAGGCTCTTTCCTACTATACGCCACAGAAACTTGGCCAACAACCACCAGGACGTTAAAGAAGTTGGATGTTACTCAATCAAAAGCACTCTGAAAGATAGAGGAACTCAACTGGTATGATTTTAACAACAACACCAACGTATTGACCAGTACGAAGTAGACTTTACTCCCTCTGCAGGTACCACAGATTTTACGGAGATGTTATGGCGATTCTCCAAATTCTAAAAGAAACCTCATTGCCACACAGCCATGATTTCATCCCAGTGGCCACTGGGCTGAAAAAAGCACGAGGTTGTCAAAGAATGAAATGGTCTGATAGTTTGTATCAGTTTCTATGTAAGGTTTACCCGCCGTTACTTAAAGAGGGTATAAATTGCCCCCTAAACTCTTTTTAGTTTGAGAAAGGGCACTATAACTTTCAATTTCTGACCGATTGAGCTCCGTCCGAAGTTTCTGCGACCCATCTCTCCATATAGAATGCCTAGGGGGAAAATAGTTCATTGAAGGCTTATCAACGCTATTGAACGCTATTTACTTAAGCAGCGCTATTATACTGCCTATGATCTGTACACGTCAATTCTTACTTATAGATCGTGGCCACCAACTGTTAATTATGTAAAATCCAATTTTTCAATTAAGGCGTTCATAAAAATAGTAAGGGGTAACACCTACCTCCCTCTCCTGAAAAATTCCTTGTCAAGTTATCTTTTTAACCTTTATAATAATATAGACTTTTCAGTTTTAAGTTTTCACTATAAATTTTCAGTTATTAGAAGTAAATTTAAACCGTATTAAGAATTAAGAGTTATTTCTGAGTTAGTTCAAGTTAGTTCAAGTTTCCTTGAACCAAGACTACGTATATTCATGTCACCGTGGCAATATGCGGCTAGCCTATCCTGGCAAGCAATTCCAGAGGGAGAGGTTTGTTATTGGACATAAATCTAAGCCATATTAAGAGTTACTTCTGAGAGGTCCTAATGAAAATGTCTCGTTTCTTTGACTGGGTGTTAGATTTCAGTCCCCAATACCTCAAAAAATTTTTTTTTAACACCCCCAGCTTAACTTTAAGTTGTAGAACATGTCAGTCCAAGCAATACACGTCACCATGTCACACTATGGATGGCACATGGCACTCGTTGGAACCCTCGTCATTCGAAAGGCATATATGAGATATTTTCTTGTTAAAAAATCATGCATTAAATCCGTTGATTCATGTTTTCGCAATCCACCCTCAGCGTGATACACCATCTCAATTCACGCAACCTTGTCACACTATGACTGGCCCTCTGGCACCATTTAACACCCCTTCATCATTTCTAAGACATTTTCCAGAAATTTTCTTCTTAAAAATTATGCTTTAAATCCTTCGGTTCATGTTTTTGCAAGCCAATCCTCCGTGATAAACCGTGTCAATTCCCACCACTGTGCCACACTATGACTGCCACTCTGGCACCCTCTAGCCCCCTCATCCTTCCTAAGACATTTTTCAGATGTTTTCTTGACAAAGTTATGCTTAAATTCCATTGATTCATGTTTTTGCAAGCCACCATCAACATGATACACCATGTCAATTCACGCCACTAAGCCAAACTATTACTGGCCCCTCTAAAATCCCCTGATCATTCCTAAGACATTTTCAAGATATTTTATTGTTATAAATTATGCTTTCAATCCATTGGTCCTTATTTTGACTAGCCACCACTCAACGTGATGCCCTCTGTGGCACTTAACGTCACTCTGCCACACCAGGACTGGCCCTCTGGCACCCCATCATCATTCCTAAGATATTTTTCATTTTTTTGATAAGGTGATATCTCTTTCCGCTTTCCCAACTTCTGTCCTTCCCCCGCTTACAGCGCTTCCACTCCCAACTCTGCTGTTTCCCATACTGGTTCTAGTTCCAATCCCGGTTTCAGCAATTCCAATTCCAGTCCAACCGGCCCCCGGTGGGATTCCAATTCCGGTTCAGGTTCCACAACTTCTGTGCCGCTGATTCCACACTTTCAATTTCATAAATTTTCGGGCATTACCTAATTCTGTCAGGTTATTATCAAAATCTAGGGTGATTCTAGCGAAATCGTGTCTGTTCCTATCAAAATATTATCCGGCATTAAAAAAATCTTGTGTGGTATTATCAAAATATCGTCAGATATTATCAAACATCTTGGACTACACTTTCAAAATCTTGCCTTATATAACAAGAATCTTGCATTATCAAAACTAGAAGCGGTATTATACAAATCACGCAAGTTATTAAAAAAATTTTACATGGTATTATCATAATCTCGCAAGTTATTAATGAAACATCTTCAGTAACAATTAAAACGTGACTCATATTATCAGAATCTAATATGATACTATCAAAATCATGTTTCCTATTTACAAAATATAACATAGTGCTATCCAATTCGTGTCTGTAATTATCAAAATACTCAAAATCTTGTCAAATATTATCAAAACCCTACATGATACTATTAAACTTTTGGATGACATTACAAAATAATGTTTAAATATTACAAACTCTTGTCATCTATTTACTAAGTCTTGTGAGATATTATGAGAATCCTCTCCAGTATTACCTAAATTTTGCTACTGATTATAAGAATCCATAGTGATTCAAGCAAAATCATGTCTGGTGCTATCAAAATCCTATCTTTGATTATCAAAGTCTTGTGTGATATTATTAAAATAATGCCTAAAATAATCAACCAACTTCTGTTACATTATCAAATCCCATATGGTATGTTGAGAATCTTCTATTATATTATCAAAACTTTACATACTTTTATAAAAATCTTGTAAGTTATTAACAAAATCATGCATGGTATTATGAAAATTCTACCTGATATTAACAAAAATATTTTTCTAGTAATATCAAAACGTGTCTGATATCGTCAAATCTGACATGATGTTACCTAAATCGTCTCTGATATTACCAAAAAACATAAAATAGTGCAATTAAATCGTGTGATTTTACTATCAAAATTAGTAAAATCTTGCCAAGTATCACCAAACTCTTGTATGATACTATCTAAAACTTATCTGATATTATGAAGCATATCGCAGTACATTATCGAAGTCTCGACTGGTTTAATGAGAATGCTTTATGACAATATCAAAACCATACATGATATTGTCAAAATCTCTGCAGCTTATTAAACAAATTTTGCAAGGTATGACCATTTAATCTCGCAAGTTATTAACAAAATATTTGCAGCTACAATCAAAACGTGTCTGCTATTACAAAAATCTGATATAGTGCCATCAAAATCATGTTACCTATTAAAAAAACTTAACGAAGTACTATCATAATCGTGTCTGCTATTATCAAGATTATCAAAATCATGTCAAATATTATCAAAACCTTACATTCTATTATTAACATCTAGCATGATATTACCACATCCTGTTAATTATTAAATAATTAAATCATATCTTACATAATCAAATTCATGTGAGATATTATGAGAATCCTTTCCAGAATAACCTAAATCTTGTAAGTTATTATAAAAATTAGGATGGTCTTAGCAAAATTGTGTCTAGTACTATCAAAATATTATCAAGTATTACCAAAGTCTTGTATGGTATTATCAAAATATTACAAGTTATTAACAAAATTGTACCTGATATTAACAAAAAAATTCTGGTGGGTTCAAAACGTGTCTTATATCGTCAAATCTAACTCGATGTTATCTAAATCGTGTGCCCTGTTTCCAAATTTAACATTGTATGAACTAATTGTATCTGTCATTATCAAAATTATCAAAATCTTGCCAAGTATTAGCAAACTCACGCATTATACCATCAAAATTATCAAAACCTTATCAATTATTACTGAAACCTTACATGAAATTATCAAAGTCTTACTTGATATTGCCGAATCATATTTAAATATTACAAAATCTTGTCTTGCATTTTCAAAGTCTTGTGAGATATTATGAAAATCTTTTCCCGTATTACCTCAATCTTGAAAGTTATAATAAAAATCTAGAATTACCGAAATTAACTAAATTTTGCAAGTTATAATCAAAATCTAGAATGATTCTAGCAAAATCATGTCTGTTCCTACCAAATTCTTATCAGGTGTTAACAAAATCTTGCGTGGTATTATCAAAATCTTGTCTGATATTATCAAATATCTTGCCTTACACTATCAAAACCTAGCATCTTTACATGAAATTATCAAAGTCTTACATGATATTGCCAAATCCTGTTTAAATATTACAAAACCTTGTCTTGCATTTTCAAAGTTTTGCGTGATATTATCAAAACTTTATATAGTATTATCAAAATTTTGCAAGTTATTACAAAATCATGCAGGGTATTATCATAATTTAGAAAGTAATTAACCATATATCTTCAGCAAAAATAAAAACATGACTGATATTATAAAAGTCTAGTATGATACTATAAAAATAATGTTAGACATTAACGATATTTAAGATATTGCTATCAAAATCATGTCACCTATTATCAAGATTATCAAAATTTTGCCAAGTATTACCAAAACCTTAAATGCTATTCTCAAAGTCTTGTATACTATTACCAAACCATGTTTAAATTTTACAAATTCTTGTCTTGTATTTTCAAAGTCTTGGGAGATATTGTGAAAATCCGTTCCAGTATAACCTAAATCGTGCAAGTTAATATCAAAATGTAGATTGATTCTAGCAAAATCGTGTCCGGTTCCATTAAAATCTTGTCTTGCATCTTCCAAGCCTTGTGTTATATTATCAAAATCATGCAAAAAGTTATCAAATATCTTGTTATATATTATCAAAATCTCCCGTTATATAATGAAAATCTTTAATGATATAAAGTAATACTTTACATGGTATTAACACAATTTTGCAACTTATTAATAAAATTTTGCATGATATTATGAAAATTCTACCTGATATCAACGAAAATATTGTGCTGGTAATATCAAAACGTGTTTTTATCTTCAATTCTGACATGATGTGACCTAAATCGTCTATGCTTTTACCAAGAAACTTAAGACAGTGCAATCAAATCGTGTGTGTCATTATCAGTATTATCAAAATCTTTCCAAGTATTACCGAACTCTTGTATGATACTATCAAAATTTTATTTGACATTATGAGACATCTCGCACTACATTATCATAATCTCGACTTGTTTATTGAGAATCCTTTATGACAATGTCAAAACTATATATGGTATTATCAAATCATGCAAACTTAATAATAAAACCTTGCAAGGTATTATCGTTTAATCTCGCATGTTATTAACAAAATATTTTCAGCTATAATCAAAACGTGTCTGCTGCTACCAAAATCTAATACGATGCTTTCAAAATCATATTACCTATTAACAAAATTTAACAGAGTGGTATCAAAATCGTACCTCCTATTATCAAAATTGTCAAAATCTTGTCTAAGATTTTGATAGTTTCATATAAGAGTTGGGTGATACTTGGCAAGATTTTGATAATATCGATAATGAAACAATCGTTTTGCTTGCACTATATTACGTTTTGATAATAGCAGAGACGATTTAGGTAACATCATCTCATATTTGACGATGTCAGACACGTTTTGATATTCCCAAAAAATATTTTGTTAATATCAGGTAGAATTTTCATGATCCAATGCATGATTTTGATAATAACTTGCAAGATTTGATAAAAGTATGTAAAGTTTTGATAATATCATAGAAGATTATCATTATACCATGTGGGATTTTGATAATGTAGCACAAGCTATCTGATAATTTTAGGCCTGATTTTGATATTATTACACAAGACTTTGATAAAGCAAGACCAAATTTTGATAATACCTGACACGATTTTGCTAGCATCCCTCTAGATTTTTATATAACTTACAAGATTAGGTAACACCAGAAAGGATTCTCATAATATCTCACAAGACTTTGATAAAAAAGTACAAGATTTTGTAATATATAACAGGATTTGGTAATATCATGCAAGACTTTGATAATATCATTTTTGGTTTGGTAATACTTGACAGGATTTTGACAATCTTGGTAATAGGAGATACGATTTTGATAGCACTATGTTAAGTCTTGTTAATAATAATATAATTTTGATAGCACCATATTAGAGTTTGGTAAAAGCAGACACGTTTCGATTATAGCTGAAAATATCTTGTTAATAACTTGTGACATTAAATGTTAATACCAAGCAAGATTTTGTTAATAACTTGCATGATTTGATAATACCATGCATGGTTTTGATATTGTCATAGAGGATTCTCATTATACCATTCGAGATTTTGATAATGTAGTGCGAGATGTTTCATAATATCGGATAAGATTTTTAGTATCGATGTAGTGCGAGATGTTACATAATATCAGATGAGATTTTGATAGCATCGTACAAGAGCGTGGCGATACTTGGCAAGATTTTGATAATCTTGATAATGACACACAAGATTTGATTGTACTATGTTAAGTTTGATAAGAGCACAAGACTTTGATAAAGCAAGACAAAATTTTGATAATACCTGACACGATTTTGCTAGCATCCCTCTAGATTTTTATAAAACTTACAAGATTAGGTAATACCAGAAAGGATTCTCATAATATCTCACAAGACTTATAAAAAAAAAAGACAATATTTTGTAATATATAACAGGATTTGGTAATATCATGCAAGACTTTGATAATATCATTTTTGGTTTGGTAATACTTGACAGGATTTTGACAATCTTGATAATAGGAGATACGATTTTGATAGCACTCTGTTAAGTCTTGTTAATAATAATATAATTTTGATAGCACCATATTAGAGTTTGGTAAAAGCAGACACGTTTCGATTATAGCTGAAAATATCTTGTTAATAACCTGTGAGATTAAATGATAATACCTTGCAAGATTTTGCTAATAAGTTGCATGAATTTGATAATACCATGTATGGTTTTGATATTGTCATAAAGGATTCTCATTAAACCAGTCGAGATTTTGATAATGTTAGTGCGAGATGTTTCATAATATCAGATAAGATTTTTAATATCGATGTAGTGCGAGATGTTACATAATATCAGATAAGATTTTGATAGCATCTTACAAGAGCGTGGCGATACTTAGCAAGATTTTGATAATATTGATAATGACACACAAGACTTGATTGTACTATGTTAATTTTTTTGTAATAGCAGAGATAATTTAGTTAACATCATGTCAGATTTGACGAAATCAGACACGTTTTGATATTACCAGAAAAATATTTTTGTTAATGTCAGGTGGAATTTTCGTAATACCATGCATTATTTTGTTAATGTTTTGCAAGATTTTGATTATACCAAGTAAAGCTTTGATAATATAATAGAAGATTCTCATTATACAAAGGGGGGTTTTGATAATGCAGCACAAGATATTTGCTAATGTTAGGCATGATTTTGATATTACAGCAAAAGACTTTGATAATGCAAAGCAAGATTTTGATTGTACCAGACACGATGTTCCTAGCATAATTTAAGATTTTGATATTAACTTGTAAGATTTAGGTAATACTGGAAAGGATTTTCATAATATCTCCCAAGACTTTGAAAATGCAAGAAAAGTTTTTGTAACATTTAAATATGATTCGGTAATATCAAGCAAGACTTTGGAAATATCATATAAGATTTTGGTAATAATTGGCAAGATTATGATATTCTTAATAATAGGAGATACGATTTTGATAGTAATATCTTAGGTTTCATTAATATTTAACATTTTTTGACAGTACTATATTAGATTTTGGTAATATCAGACACTTTTTGACTGTTGCTGCAGATGTTTTGCTAATAACTTGCGAGATTATGATAATACCATGCATGATTTTGCCAATAACTTGCAAGATTTTGATAATTCTATGTAAAGTTTTGTTCATATCATTGAAGATTCTCATTATACCATGTGGGATTTTAATAATGTAGTACAAGATATTTGATAATTTCAGGTATGATTTTGATATTATCACGCAAGTTTTTGATAATGCAAGACAAGATTTTGATAGTACATGACACGATTGTGCTGGAATTATTATAGATTTTATTAATA
This sequence comes from Artemia sp. Qi Xiang Cuo, assembly GCF_049724085.1. Classification (NCBI taxonomy): domain Eukaryota; kingdom Metazoa; phylum Arthropoda; class Branchiopoda; order Anostraca; family Artemiidae; genus Artemia; species Artemia sp. Qi Xiang Cuo. The sequence goes on from NC_142795.1 coordinate 44,478,567, forward strand.
ACTTGCAGGATTTAGATTATTCCAGAAAGGATTCTCATAATATCTCACAAGACTTTGAAAATGCAAAACAATATTTTGTAATGTTTAAACATGGTTTGTTAATATCATGTAAGAATTCGATAATATCGTGAAAGTTTTTGATAATAATTGATAAGAATTTGGTAATTTTAATATTATCATGCGAGAGTTTGGTAATGCTTGTTAAGATTTTGATAATTTTGGTAATGACAGAAACTATTAGGTCGGACTATTTTAAATTTGGTAATAGCAGACACGATTTAGATAACATCATATCAGCTTTGACGATATCAGACATGTTTTGATATTACAAGAAATTTTTTTTTGTTGATATCAGGTAGAATTTTCATAATACCATGCATGATTTTGTTAATAACTTGTAAGATATTCATAATACCATACAAGACTTTTGGTATTCTTGATAATATTTGGTATAACCAGAAAAATGTTGCTATAACCATTCTAGTTTATGATAATAACTTGCAAGATTTAGGTAATGCTGGAGAAGATTCTCATAATATCTAACATAACTTTGATAATGCAAGACAAGATTTTGTAATATTTATTTAATATTTAACGGGATTTGGTAGTTTCATGCTAGACTTTGATAATATCATGTATGGTTTCGATAATATTTGACAAGATTTTGATAATCTTGATAATAGCAGACATGATTTTGATAGTACTATATTAAGTTTTGTTAATAGGTAATAGGTTTTAGATAGCACCCTATCAGATTTGGGTAATAGCAGACATGTTTTGATTATAGCTCCAAATATTTTGTTAATAATTTACGAGACTAAATGATAAAATCTTTCAAGATTTTGTTAACAAGTTGCATGATTTTGATAAAACCAGTGTATAGTTTTGATATTGTCATAAAGGACCTTCATTAAACCAGTCAAGATATTGATAATGTACTCCGAAATGTTTCATAATATAAGATTTTGATAGTCATAGGCAGTGCATCCTTGCTGCCTAAGTAAAGAACGATGTTGGCACAATGTATTGTTTATTTTTTTTCTAGACCAGGGCACTTCGTATCGAAGGATTTGTCGCAGACACTTCGAGAAGGGCTCATACGATTGGAAATTGGAATAGCTCGTGCCATTTTTAATAGTCAAAAGTGATTGGAAGGCAATTAGCACCCCTTCCACGCCCACCATTTCCCGAAAAACATCCAATCAAAATTTTGAGATAGCCATTTTGTTCACCGTAGTTGAAAGTTTTGGCATATAAGGTTTGTATAAAAAGCGTTGTCGTAGAAACTTCCAAAAAAGGCTCATTCGATTGAAATTCAAAGGGCTAGTGCCCTTTTTAATAGTCGAAAGAGATTGGAGGGCAACTAACACCCCTCTTATGCCCACTTTTTCCCAAACTCATCCAATCAAAATTTGAGATATCCATATTATTCAACGGTATTGAAAGTTCTGGAAATTAGGTCTTTGAGAATGACAACCCCCCACAGCCCTCCCTCAAGGCAAGGGTTTCAAGTTATGCCCTGGGGGTATGTAAGGTTTTCTAGAACACTTTGTCTTAGAAACTTTAAAAAGGGCTCAATCGATCGGAAATTTTAATAGCTAGTGCCCTTTTTAATAATCGAAAGTGATTGGAAGGCAACTAACACCCCTTCCACGCACATCATTTCCCCAAACGCTTCCAATCAAAATTTTGAGATAGAAATTTTGTTCCACGCAGTTTAAAGTTCAGGAAATTATACCTTTCAGCAGGACACTCCCCCACAGTATTCAGGGCAAGGGTTATAAATTTTGCCCTGAGGGCATAAAAGGTTTGTATTGAAATCTTTGTCGTAGTAACTTGAAAAAAGGCTCATTCGATTGGAAATTCAAAGGGTCTTTTAATAGTCGAAAGTGATTTGAGGGAACTAACTCCCTCTCACGCCCACCTTTTCCCCAAACACATCCAATCAAAATTTTAGATAGCCATTTTATTCACCGTAGTTGAAAGTTTTGGAAATTAGGCCTTTAAAGATTACACCCCCCCACAGCCCTAGGGGAAAGGGTTTTAAGTTATGCCCTGGGGGCACATAAGGTTCTTATAGAAAGCGATGTTGTAGAAACTTCAAAAAGGCTCATTCAATTGGAAATTGAAAGTGCCCTTTTTAATAATCGAAAGTAATTATGTGGCAACTAAACCCTCCTCTCACGCCTACCATTTTTCCAAACACATCCAATCAAAATTGTGCCCTTTTTAATTGTTGGAAGCGATTGGAGAGCAAATAATGTCCCTCTCACGCCCACCATTTCCACAAACACATCCAATCAAAATTTTGAGATATCCATTTTGTCTAACGTAGTTGAAAGTTCTGAAAATTAGGTCTTAGAGGATGACAACCCCCCTAACAGCCCTTAGGGTAAGGGTTGTAATTTATGCCCTGGGTGCATATAAGGTTTTTTATAGACAGTGTTATCGTAGAAAGTCAAAAAGGCCTCATTCGATTGGAAATCGAAAGGCCTAGTGCCCTTTTTGATAGTTGAAAGTGATTAGAAGGCTTGACATTTTTACAGTACAAACCGATGTGGGTATAATGTATTTTGTTGTTGTTTTTTTTGTTTAGACCAGGGCATTTCGTATCGAAGGAGTTGTTGTAGGAACTTCAAAAAGAGCTCATTCAATTGAAAATAGAAAGGGCTGATGCCCTTTTTAAATGTCAAAAGTGATTGGAGGTCAACTAATCCGTCACCCACGCCCACCCTCCCATTTTTCCATTATGTTAAAAAACTAAATGTTGACTTAATATTAAATCAAAATGCACTGTGTTAATAATAATTCCCAATAAGGCATCTTAGCAGTATCCCAAGAACGACTGAGGGTGTTATGTTCAAACTTTAGGGGCTACTTCTGCTCTTAAAATTTAATCAAATCAAAATAGCGTAAGTGTATCCAAGCTATCAAAGTAAGTAAACAGATTTTTTTGCAAATGGTATCAAGTTTTCCATTTCAGGTAAGCTAGAGGAGGTAGGAAACTAAATTAAACACTACTATTCGTGTCCAGATGTTTAAAAGGGTGTATGTTGTTAAAAATTGCTGAAAACTTTTCTCCAGCATACATATAGCAGGCCAAACTATAAAGTCTTAAAGAAACGAAAAGATTTAAATTTTTTTTTCTTTTTCCCTGAAACGACTATGTCAATATAAAACAAACAGAAATCAATTAAAAAAAATTTTCCACAAAATAAGTTTTCAAAGGAAAGTAAAGAACTCCATTAAACAAAAAATGAACAATAATAAAATCAAATAATCTACTAAGCGTGAAACTACCACAAATCAGTATCGATGAATAAATGAAACCCAAAACGAACAGAAATTACAATAAATAACTGAGTCAAACTCAAAACGAGCAGAAATTACCATAAGTAGGGCTCAAAACCCCCTATGTCTTCCATGGCCAGAACGTAATTTGCGCTTTACTGAAAAAATAAAAATGAATGTGCATTGTAAGTTTAATATACATATACTGATATTTATTAATCAAAATGTTACTATTATTTGATTTGTTATAGTTATAAAAGTAAAAACATTGAAATTTTTTTCAGTAAAGTGCAAAGTAAGTTCTGGCCTTGGGAAGGGATAGGGGTTTTGAGCCCAAATTATGTTAATTTCTGCTCGTTTTGAGTTTGACTCGGTTATGTATTGCAATTTCTGTTCGTTTTGGGTTTCATTTACTCATCGATGCTGATTTGTGGTAGTTTCACGCTTGGTAGATTATTTGATTTTATTTTTGATCATTTTTGTTTAATGGAGTTCTTTACTTTCCTTTGAAAAACTTATTTTTGTGGATTTTTTTTAATAAGTATCATACAAGAGTTTGGTGATACTTGGCAAGATTTTGATAATCTTGATTATGACACACACGATTTGATTGCACTATGTTAGGTTTTTGGTAATAGCAGAGACAATATAGGTAACATCTTGTCAGATTTGGCAATATCAGACACTTTTTGATATTACCAGAAAATTATCTTTGTTAATATCAGGAAGAATGTTCATAATACCATGCATAATTTTGTTAACAACTTGCAATATTTTGATAATATTATTGAACGTTTTGATAATATCATAGAAGATTCTCATTATACCAAGTGGGATTCTGATAATGCAATGGAAGTTGTTTGATAATTTTAGGAATTATTTTGATAATATCACACAAGACTTTGATAATGCAAGACAAGATTTTGATAGCACCATATACGATTTCGCTTGAATCATTATGGATTTTTGTAATAAGTAGCCACATTTAGGTAATACCGGAAAGGATTCTCACAATATATCACAAGATTTAGTACATACATGACAAGATTTTGTAATATTTAAACATGATTTGGTAATATCATCCAAGAGTTTAATAGTATCATGTAGGGTTTTGATAATATTTGACAAGATTTTGAATATCTTGATAATTGCAGATACGATTTTGATACCACTACGTTAAGTTTTGTAAATAGGAAACATGATTTTGATAGCATCATATTAGATTTTGGTAATATGAGTCACGTTTTAATTGTTACTGAAGATGTTTTATTAATAACTTGCGAGATTATGATAATACCATGTAAGATTTTGCTAATAACTTGCATTATTTGTATAATACCGCTTCAGGTTTTGATAATGCAAGATTCTTGTCATATCAGGCGAGATTTTGATAGCACAGTCCAAGAGTTTTGATAATATCAGACAAGATTTTGATAGTACCACAAAAGATTTTGTTAATGGCTGATAATATTTTGATAGTAACAGACACGATTTTGATAGAACTATTCTGGATTTTGATAATAACTTCCAAGATAATGCCCGAAAATTAGTGGAATCAGAAGTGTGGAATTTGGGGGGAGCAGACGTGGTGGAACCTGAAATGGAATTGGAATCGAGGGCCAGTGGGACTGGAATCAAGGGCCGGTGGAAATGGAATTGGCGGAACCGGGACTGAAACCGGGCTAGGAAACACCAGAATCGAGACTGGAACCGCTGTAATTGGGAGAAGGGACAAAAGCAGGGAAAGCGAAATTGGATATAACTTTATACAAAAATGAAAAAGTCTTAGGAATTATGGTGGGGCACCAGAGCGCTATTCATAGTGTGGCAGAGTGACGTGAATTACCGTGGAGGGCATCATGCTGAGGGTTGGCTTGCTAACACATGAAACAATGGATTTAAAACATAATTTTTAACAAGAAAATATCTGGAAAATGTCTTGGGAATGATGAGGGGTCTGCTAGAGGGGTCAGAGGGCCAGTATGAGTATGGCATAGTGGCGTGAATTGACATGGTGTATGATGTGGATGGTGGCTTGCAAAACATGAATCAATGGACTTTGCAAATAATTTTATCAAGAAAATATCTGAAAAATTTCTTAGGAATGGTGAGGGGGTTACAAGTGGGTGCCAGAGGGACAGTCATAGTGTGACACGGTGGTGTGAATTGAGATTGTCTATCACAGAGGGTTGGGTTGCGAAAACATGAACCAAAGGATTTAAAGAATAATTTTTAACAAGATTATATCTGGAATATGTCTTACGAAGGATGAGGGGGTATCAGAGATGCCAGAGGAACAATCTTAGTGTGACACGACGGTGTGAAATGAGACGGTGGAGCACGTTGAGACTGGCTTGTAAAAACATAAACCAATGGATTTAATGCATGATTTTAACAGGAAAATATCTGGAAGATGCCTTTGGGATGAAACGAGAGTGCCAGGGGTGCCATTTTCTATTCATAGTATGACATGGGGACCTGAATTGCTTGGACTGACATGTTCTACAGCTTAAAGTTAAGGTGGGGGGTGTTAAAAGAAATTTTTCGGCGGAGGGTACTGAAATCTAACACCAAGTCAAAGAAAAGAGACTTTTTCAGTAAAACCTCTGAGAAATAACTCTTAATATAGCTTAAATTTATCATTAATAACAACACTCCCCGTCTGGAATATCTTGCTAGGGATGCCTGCCACATATTGCCAGGGTAACGTGAATATACATAGTCTTGGTTTAAGTAAACATGGAATTTCCCTTAAGACCTCTCAGATATAACTCTTAATATGGTTTAAGTTTCCCTCTAATAGTAAACCTCTGGAATTGCTTGCTAGGGTAGGCTAGCCGCATATTGCCAGGGCGACGTGAATATACGTAGTCGTGGTTCAATGAAACGCGGCATTTTGATTAGTACCCCTCAGAAAGAATTCTTAATATGGTTTAAATTTACCTCTTAATTTTTACTGTGGTTTAAATTGGTCCTTCCCCTCTGGCATTGCTTGCTAGGGTACGCTAGCCAAATATTGCCACGGTGCCGTCATTATATATAGTCTTGGTTCAAACAAACATGGCATATTAAGTAAGACCTGTCAGAAGTAACTCTTAATGTGGTTTAAATGTACCTCTAATAACAATCCCCACCCCTCTCGCTCTGGAGTAGCTTGCAATGACCACCGCCTTTCTTTAATTTTAGCTTTTTTGCTTGTATTTTATCTTATATTAGGTTTTTCCACGTTTTGTTTTTCCTTTTGCTAAGTTTTAACTGCTTTTTCTGTAATTTCATGCCCGTTTTTGCTTATTATTTATACTTTATAAGCTTTTCTCGTCCTTTTTGTTGTTTGTTGAGTTTTAACTGCTTTGTGTGTGATTTCATGATTTTATAACTTTTTTTTATTAAAAAATTTATATGTACAAAAGCCTTCATTCTTTAGATTTCATGTTCCAGAAGTAATCTTCAATATGTAACCATTTACGCAATGCTATATATAAAGTCAATGCTATGTAACATCTCATTGATTCAATAGCTAATTTAACTTGTCTAGGTTACTTTAGAAAATTAATAACGCTGTAATAAGCTGGTGGATCTAATGGAGCAAATATCTATAGCATTGGAAACTTATGCTTTCTCATGTTGTTTCCCCACGGGCCTCTTGACCTCTAGCATGTCACATGAGAATGCGTCATCTTATCGTAAGAAAACATCTCCTATTACATAGCAACCACAAAATTTCGAAAAATGTAATAGAAAAGTGTCTTAAAAACGTCTTGAAATGTCTTGAAACGTCTTAAAAATGTCTTGAAGAAAAACGTCAGGAAATGTCTTGAAAAACGTCTTTAAGAAAAATTTCTTAAAAAACGTCTTGAGATATCTTGAATAAATGTCTTGAAGAAAAGTGTCTTAAAACACGTCTTGAAATGCCTTGAAACGTCTTGAAGCAAAATGTCTTGAAACGTCTTGAGGAACATCTTGAAGAAAAATTTCTTTAAAATGTTTTGAAATTTCTCGAAACGTCTTGAAAATGTCTTGAAGAAAACACTCGCTATTACGTAACGACCAAAAGAAAACAAACCCTATTACGTAACAAGCACCTTCATTTCTTAGAAAGCAAGTTCTATTATGTAAAATGCACATGTGTCTGGAATAAGTTTAAGAATTAGTGCCGAGACTGAATTTGAAGGGATACGGATGTGTTTAAAACTGAAAATCCTAAACTACTCTTTATGTTAAAAAGAAAATATTTTCTGCAATTAGGAACAAATACGCATTAGCAGGGCGGTGGTACTTTTAAAACAAGGAAGCTCAATATAAAGTTCTTTGTTAATTTTAAATTAATTGTCTGGCTAAGAATTTTCAGTTTATCAAGACTTGGCCCTCTTAGAGGTAAAATCATGTTTTTGTGTCGTAAAACGGCAGAAAAACCCATTTTATTATTACACGATCTGTTTCATTAGGCCTACTTAAAAAGGATACTTAAACATTCAATTTTCATTTGAATGAGACTTTTCCCGATTTTCTTGAACATCTGAAAAAACAACAAATAGACAAATGAACACGCGTCCGTGACTTCTCAAAAACATGAAAAGTTCCTTTTTTTGAAGATAGGAGCTTGAAACCTTTACGAAAGTGTTCTCTTATATGCTTAATTTGATGGTATAATTTTTATCAGGATCACTTCTACATTTGGAACGTTTGGAATCAGGCAAATTTCCTCTGGCTCGTACCTTTTGATGAGAAATTTAAATTTGATGAAATACGTTTGGAAATTAGATTCTTTTGATTTATGCACTGCTATCAATACTCCTATTTTAGAGTTTCTGTCACTATTTCACCGAGTCGTTCCTTACTTGCAGCGCGTTATAACGAAATGTTTAACTTTCCAGAGACTTGCGGTGGGAGACAATTGAAAGTATTCAAAATCAGTCTTGGTTGTCTACAAGTTATTTACGCGAAGATTTCTGGCTCAAAAAGCGAAATTTTGATTTTTTGGCTCCGATTTTATGTTCTCAGCAAACAGCTAGTTATCACAGGCAGTGCAATAGCGCTGTCTCAGTAAAGAGCGATAAGGGCACAACGTATTATTATTATTTTTTTAAGACCAGGGCACTTCGTATAGAAGGAGTCGTCATCGAAATTCAAAAAGGGCTCATTCGATTGAAAATTGCGAGTTCTAGTGTCCCTTTTAAAAGTCGAAAGTGATTGGAGGGCAAAGAGCCCCCCCCCACGCCAATCATTTCCCCAAACAGGGTAGTAATTCCTGTGATTGTTTCTTTGGGGATGGCACCCCTCCTCCCACACACAGCTCTCAGAAGTAGGGTTTTAAGTTATGCACCGGAGGAATATAAGGTTTTTATGCAAAGGGCGCTCGTATGAACTTTGGTCCCCACTCAAATCCTATTTTCCCCAAATGCAGCCGATTGAAATTTGAGATAGCCATTTGTTCAAAAAATAGTCCAAAGATCACATAACAAAGCCATCGGGGTTGACAGACCCCAAGAGTCTGGGGGGACGGGTTGTAAATTATGCCCCGGGGCATATCAGGTTTTATGGAAGGGGTGGTATCGTGAACTCTAGAGGAGTCTCATTTGATCGGAAATGTAAAGTTCTGGTTTTCTTTTAAGAAACAAACATGATGAAGAGCATCTATCCCCCTCCTCCTCCCTCACATCCTCTTTTGCCGAAACACATTCAGTTGCAAGTGTGAGTTACCCTTTTTATTTTACCAATTGTTGAAAAATCATATAACAATGTCTTTAGGGTGAAAACAATCCCCCAGAACCCATGGGCAAGGGATGTAAGTTATACCCCGGGGCATATAACTTCCGGGGGGAAACTTCCGGGGTTACTACTGTTACTACCTCTGCTCTTACAATTTAAATAAATCATAAGAGTTTAAGTGCATCCAGGTTGTAAAGGAGCATAGATACAATTTTGTGGAAATGATAATTAGGTTTCATTTTTCAGGTCAAGTGGAGGAGGATTAAAACTAAATTAAACAATCAATCAATCAATCAATCAATTTATCAATTTATTCAATCAATGAACTTAACAAAATACACTTCAATATAAACTCCCCGTAAGGCTCTATGGCCAGGGAAAAAAACAGGGGAGAAACAAAAATGAAGCAAATACATAAAAAACAAAAACGTTTTCAGCATCATACATTCACACCTTTAAGAGACTCAACACAATAAAAAAAAAATAGGTGAACAAATAAACAACAAAAAATAAACAAGAAAAACAAAAAAAAATCATAAAATACAAAGATCCACATAAAAAAAGAAGAGAGAGAAAAAAATAAAAAAATAAAAAACTAAACAGGGGACTACCAAGCAATCAATTTATTCCGTGTGTGGACTACCCTATGATCAATCAATCGACCAATTTATTCAACCAATAAATTTACGACAAAAACACTTCAATATAGAACCCCCCGTAAGGTTCTATGGCCAGGAAAAAAAACAGGGGAAAAACAGAAATAGCATAAATACTAAAAAAAAAAAAAAAAAAAAAAAAAAAAAAAAAAAAAAGTAATTTCAACATAATGCAATTCAACCTTTCAAAGACTCAACACACACACACACGCTCAAATCAAAACAAAAAAGAGAAACAAACAATAATTAAAAGACCCAAACAAAAAGCGATTTTTATGAGACCCCACCCCGAAAAAAAAAAAGATGTAGGACAATCCTATAAACTAAACCAAATTCCAAAAATATAATTGAAACCAAGCCCTAAATAATAATAAACAAACTCATTACCCCTCAAAACAAACGTTTCCAACCCAGGCTATTCACCCCCTCCCCCCCCCCCAAAAAAAAAAATAAAATTAAAAAAATAATAATAAATTTAAATATCAAAAATCAAGACATTAAAAAATTTTTTAAAGTTCTTTTGAAACTACCAAACGAGTGATATTCTGGAGCTGACTCAGGTAGGCTATTCCAGACGATATGACAAGCAGTTAATGGATTAAAGTCAGACCTCACCGATGGATTAAATAAAATATTAATAGTCCTTGAATTGCAAAGATGATTAGAAGACCTATCAGTTACGAAAGAAGGAGTAGTTGGAAGGACTGTAGGAACATTATCCTGAATTTGACGAAAAGTGAAAGACGCGAACGAAAGACTGTAAAGAGACTGCAAATCAAGTAATGGGCTAGTTGGGTCGGATGTAGAACGATTTGTTTCCAGTATAAGCCTTCTTGTCTTATCATATAACATAGAAAGTGGTTTCAAAAAAGGAGAGAAAGGTGACATCCACATTGTAGGGCAATAAGAGACGTAGGACTGAACTAAGCAATGGAACAGAATTCTTAAAACTGATCCAGGAAAAATGTGTTTTAGCTTCCTCAAAATTCCAAGACTCCTTGAGATCTTCATATTAATTAGTCCAATATGATGCTTAAATGAAAGGTTTTCATCGAGATGAATACCGAGAAATTGGACATATCGTTCCTTAGGTCTACTGAGAGAGCCCCTTGAAAGCTGGATATTAGTTAACTCAGGGTACGCCAGAGAAATACGGGAAAAAATTAGAAAACTTGACTTAGCAACATTTAGGGCAAGGCAATTTGCATCAAACCAAAGAACAACTCTCTCAAAAAGGTCAACTAATTTGGTAAGCATCTCAGACTCAGTTCCTACTACAGTACCAATGGTACTGTCATCAGAAGAAGCAACGAGGGTGTCCATATCCTGAAACCATGGATTTTTTTTAGCATAGGAAGATTCAGGGTGGCATAGGCGACAGAATACTGTAGGTTTTCGATTCGTAACCGCAACTATAAGGTCATTAACATAAATCAAAAGCAGAAACGGTCCAAGAACAGAGCCTGGAGGAACACCAAACTCAACTTCAGACGAAAAGCGGGAAAGGGAGTCTACGGAGATAGTTTTACCTGACAAATAGGAACCAAACCAAGCATGAGCCTGTCCTCTTACACCATTCTGTGATAGCTTATACAGCAGAATCTCATGAGTTAAAGAGACTAAAGCCTTACGGACATCTAGGAATATAGCTGCAGGAATCAAACAAGAGTCAAGCGCGGTGTGCAGAATATTTAAAAGAGTTACACACGCATGTTCTGTAGAATCTTTAGCTCCGACGCCAAACTGAAGATCATGAAAAAACCTTTAAGCCTCTAGAAAAGCAAGTAGACGGGGAAGCATGGCCTTTTCAAAAATTTTGCTAAAAACAGACAGCAAAGATATAGGACGATAATTGGCTGGATCATTTCTTGGTCGACCTTTATATAAAACAATTACTCTAGCTCGCTTAAGAGAACTGGGGAAAATCCAATTTTCAAAAGAAAGATTTATAAGCTTTGTCAATGGAGAAATGATTGAAGCAAGAATGAATTTAACTACCATAGTTGGAATACAGTCAGGGCCAGACGACGAAGAACCCTTCAAGCTACTTACAATCCTGGCTACTTAAACAATAGAAGCAGGATATAACACCATCGATTTGAGACAAGGCGGACCAAGATAAGATTTGTAATCTGGTTGTGACTGTGAAGACCTGACTGAAGAAGCAGTGGTTTTCCCAATATTGGCAAAATAAGATGTAAATGCTTCTTGAACAGATGAAATACCCTCAACAACCACATCACCAACTACAAGACTTGGAGGGATAGAAGGAGCCTGAGAAGAACGCTTGAGGACGGAATTGATCACTTGCCAGGTTTTTCGAATATCTTTCCCACAATCCGAGAATGTTTTGGAATAATAAAGGAATTTAGCCTTCCGGCATAAAGAATTGAAAACATTCCTGTAGAATTTGAATTGCTGAAGACGTGCAGCATTCAGATGGTTTTGCTGACTTAAAAGCTTTCCAAAGCTTATTTTTCCTTCTCCAACTCTTTAGAACACTAGGGTTCATCCGTAGGTTAAGAGGAATAGATCTTTTTGACCTTGAGGAAGAGGGAGACAGAGCACATACGTCAAAAATAGACTCCTTCATTGACTCACAAAAGGAATCAAACTTTGAACAAAATCATTATCCTCACCAAAAATATTCCATGTCTTCTCAGCTAAATGAGATCTAAGGCGGATCTATTCATTCAAACCAAACCTAAAAGAAGCCGAATCAGATGCTGGGGTTTCCCTATTCAATGTTTTTTCAAGGATAAAATTGGAAAATACAGGACAATGGTCTGAAATATCGCTCACTACAACAGAATTCCGAACCAAATTAAGGGACGAAAAAATTTTATCAATTAAAGACGCTGATGTATCAGTTACACGTGTCAGAATACAGGTTGTTGGTAGAACACCAGCAGCGAGCATATCTGAGAAAAAATCCACCGTAGTAGAGGAAGCCATGCCAATTAGATTTAAGTTAAAGTCTCCCATTATTACAAGTTCACATGGACGTCTGCCTTTTAAATCCAAGACCTCATCAAGGACCTGAAGAAAAGAAGGGACTGATCCACTGGGAGATCTATAAACATTACCAATTATCAAAACCTTATTTTTTAATTTAATTTCAATAAACTGGGATTCAAAAACCTCTTCATCATTCCTTGACATATCGCTTCGAACAGTATAGGGAAAAATGTCAGAAATATACATTACTAGTCCACCCTTTGCCATCCTTCTGCGATTTAGTCGCTCCATTCTGTAACCGGGTATATTTAAAAGTATTCCATTGCTGGCATTAAGAAAAGTCTCACATAATGGGATAACGTTGGGTCGTTCATCAAAAACTATCTACCTCAGCTGATCAATCGATGAGCATAGAGCCTGAGTATTAAGTTGAGGGAACGAAAAATGATTATCTCGTCTAGTAGCCTACCTTAAATCAGAAACATACCTTAAATCATTAGCCCACCTTAAATCATTACTATTAATTGATTGGGAAATATTTAGGGAATTCTATTTGTGCCAAGATAAAAAATTGTAGAACAAGCTTCTCTGGCATACAAATAGCGAGCCAAACTGTGGATTCTTTTTAGAAAAGACCGAAAATATATAAAATAGTTTTTCCCATGAAGATGATTAGGTCAATAAAAATTAATACAAATTGATTTTAAAACTTTTTCCCCAAAACAAGTTTACAAAGAAAAGTAAAGAGCTCTATGAAGCCAAAAATGAGCAGAAATAAAATCAAATAAACTACCAAGCGTAAAACTACCACAAATCACCCTCAATAAATAAATAAAACCAAAAAGGAACAGAAATTACAATAAATAACCCAGTCAAACTCAAAACGACTAAAAATTAATATGAGTAGAGCTGACAACCCCAATACCATCACAAGACCAGAACATGATTTGCACTTTCCATTGCCATTTTTTAGAATTAACTAAAAAAAAACGGTACCTTTGTCTTATAGCCACCACACTAAGATCTTGTATCGCGAACATTAGCCAATAACCGGTTTTCATGGTCTTTATACGAGACAATATTAGCTTCGGCTTAGTGGGAAACTACATTGTAGCTTTATTTTAACTAAATACTTAGTTGGTATTTTAGTTAGGTTAGGTTAGTTTATGTTACGTATTTAATATAATACGGTCTGGGCCACAAATCAGGCCCCTTATATTTGCATCATATTTTGTTTTATTTCATTAGCATTAACCAAACTTTAAGAACTTGAGTGTGGTGGCTATAAGACACAAGTGCCTTTTCCCATAAAAAAGAAGTTTTCCACAAATTGAGTTTTTCAAAGAAAAGTAAAGAACTTCATTAAACAAATATGAGCAAAAATAGAATCAAATAATTTACCAAGCGTAAAATTACCATAAATCACGATCAATAATTAAATGAAACCAAAAACGGACAAAAATTACAATAAATAACCGAGTCATACTCAAAATGAGTAGAAATTCACATGAGTTGAGCTGACAACCCCCATGCCTTCACAGGATCAGAACATGATTTGCACTTTACTGAAAACAAAATACATTCTGTTACGGTTCTCTTAGCTGGGAAACACGCGAGACAGCCACTTGATAAAAGCAAAGATCAGATAGATATTACCCGATCTGACGCTGTATAAACAAGGGGTTTCTCACTCCGGGAATTATATTTAAAGTTTAGTTATTTTGGGTTTTAGGGGGGAAAAGGTACCTAGGTTAGGTTAGGTTACGTTTTTAATATATGCAATGCTTTACCTCCCCCCAAATGTGCGAATATATAGCTGAAATTGTTTCTAAACTATTATATTTTCATCCTATTTTGTTTTATTTCATTAACATTAACCAAACTTCACTTCTCGCGTGCTTCCCAGCTAATAGAACAGTAGGCTGCATACATTCCGGATTTTTTCCTTTTTTGACTTTAGAAAATAAAAAAATATTAAAAATTTACGTAATAAATATCAGTATATGTATATTAAACTGACAGTCCATGGTTATTTTTTTTAAGCGTTATATATATTTTTGTTTTCAGTGTTAGAATATTTAACACATTCTTGTTTTCTTTAACAAGCTAAAAAAACTTCAATTTTGATTCGTAAAATCAACGCCTGTGAAAAATAATCTTCGTAGAACCACTAGCCGAGTAAAAATAAACCTTTTAGAACCTTTTTCCTAATAATTCAGGCGTTAACTCTCATGATCTGACATATTTTGTAAAATTGAAAACCCTTCTAGCAATAAAACGTAACTATCAAGATCGTTAGCTTCAAAGAAAGCCAATAAGTTTACTTTGCATAAACCATAAAATCCAACCGATAAAAGCCGAGCTAAGACACAACCAAGCCAAGAGTATTAGCAAGTAAATCCCGCTGCGGTTTACTTTCGAAAATTTAGAGTCTTCTGATTTTTCTCATCCAGTACAACTCCCATAAATGCGTAAAAGAGAAAAAACAGCAGGAAGGATGAGAAATCCAAGAAAAAAGGTACAAAACTCGCAAATAAATCATAAAGGCACTGAAGGAGAGCAAACATTCAAAGCTCCCAAACCAACTAATATGCATAAGCAGTTTGGCATAAATACCGCAATGACTCTACAGTAGTTCGCTAGCGGGAACGCAGCAGGAATCCCTCTCATCTTGAACTATCGTCTGTCATCGGAATGTACTCCATCAACATGCAGCAAGACAATATTGATGACATTTAAACGACTATTAATTCTCCCACTGCTTACATCAGATTAATGATTATCTTTCTGTAAACATCCAACCAAAGATAAAACTTGAAGAAAAACAATCTTTGTTTTTCCTCGCGGAATACGTTTTTTGTTATCTCTAATTAGTTGCATAACGGTTATGCGTTGAGGATAATTCTTTCAAACAGATTCCCCTCTATATTTTTTCATGACATTGCATTTCTTGACATAGTCCATTCAAACTAGAAAAAGAATGGAAATGAATGGGAATTTGGAAGAACTGTTGCCAATTAGAAAAGAACATTGTTAAAGCTTAAATTATTTCATCCTAAAGCCTCTTATTTAAGGACATCAGATGAGACACATAAATATCTATTAATATACGTTGGTTATGAATCACTGATCTGGCTGATTTTTTGTACTTTCACGTTTTGTGTGAAAAAAAAGCTGAAAAATCACGATCTTGTAGCTCCAACACACCCCTTAAGACCTGGCATTCATTGGTCAATTTTTATAGATCGTAAAAGCAAAGCTTAATTTTTTGTTAATGATGAGTATATCTAGATTCTGCCTGATTGAAGCGAGAGCCGAAGTGTAATTTACTTGGGAGGTCCATAGTCGCGAGTTAAATCTCATCAAAGCGAGCACCGTGAGTCAAACCTCGTCTGAAAGAAGCTAGGTCACAGGGGAGGGCCAAAGGCCTGAGTTTTGCCCGAGCGAAGCGATGGTCTTTTCCCGCGACCAAAAGCTAAAATACCAATTATTACGGGCTAATCAATCAATATATTATTTCAAAAACACAAAATCAATTAAATAGCTTCGACTAAAAAGCATAGATTGTGTAAGCTTAAGGGAGCGTGTGAGCTGAAGGGAGGCGATAAGACACGAAATGCACTTTTTTTTTGCAAAAAGTCCTACCAACTGGGTTTTTGGCTAGTAAGACCGTAAACGTGACGTGACCGTAAGCGAGTAACTTAAACGTGAATAGTTAGAAATTAGATTAAACGATTATTTCTTGGAAAATTAAATAAAAAAACAAGGTTTTCAAACTCAAAGTAAGGAGCAACATTAAAACTTAAAACAAACATAAATTTTTACATATATGAGGGTGGTTTCCCCTCCTCAGTATCTCGCTCTTTACGCTCAAGTTCTTTCAAAGTACTGAAGTACTAGAACTTTTAAAACAGCTGCTTATTGTTCTAATTAAACGACCCTTGTTTTTCAGGGTCGCTCTTAAAGAATTGAGAAACAAAAGTCGAACTTTAGCATAAAGAGCAAGGTATTAAGGTAGGGGACAACAACCCTCATATACATAATAGTTTCTGTTTGTTTTAAGTTTCAATGTTGCTCCTTACTTTCAGTTGAAAAACCTAGTTTTTTTTATCTAATTTTCCAAGAAATAATCGTTTAATCCAGTGTTTTACTACACACATTAAGCTTACGGTCTTACTAGCCAAAAACCCAGTTCGTAGGACTTTTTTTTTAGCAAAAAGTCCTTCAGACTGGGTTATTCTTAAAGAATTGGGGAAAAAGTCGAACTTTAGCGTAAAGAGCGAGGTATTGAGCAGGGGGCAACTCCCTTTATATATGTAATAATTTATATTCGTTTTAAGTTTTAATGCTGCTCCTTACTTCCAGTTAAAAATACTTGTTTTTTTTTCTTTTAAATTTATGACTGTTTTTGTAAATAATGCCGGGAAAACCGTTTCGCCCTCCATAGAAAATCCCCCATGAAAATATCCTCTGGACTTTTCAATTCCGGTGAAAATTTACCCCGGACAATTATTTTTAATATCCCCACATGCAAAATTGAGTCGGCAAAGAGAAAGTAAGACAAATAAAACGAATTTCGTATAGTAATTCTAAAAAGTTTCCCCTGAAAAGTTCATCCTCCGAAAAAATCTCTCCCCATAGAAAATTCTTTCCGTGGATAATCTCCGCAGCAGAAAATTCACCTTCCCCTTCCAACCGAAAAATGTATGCATAGGCCACTTCCCAATTGGACCTTTCAGCTATGCTGAAAAAATAGCTATCGCATAGTTTTGATCGGACGACTTTCGAGGAAAAAGGGGCGTGAGGGGTTAGCTATCTTCCAATTTTTTGGTCACTTAAAAAGGGCACAAAAACTCTTAATTTCGATTCGAATGAGTCCTCTCCCAGCATTCTATTGGTTCGATACGACCATCCCTGAAAAAGAAGAACAACAAACAATCAAACAAATAAATCTTTTTTTCCGGCAAAAAAATACAAAGTTCCACATTTTTGCAGATGGGGGCTTGAAAGCTCTAGCGTAGGGCTCTCTGATACGCTAAAACTGTTGGCGTGATTTTCTTTAAGATTCCTTGACTTTTAGCTGTTGTTTTCCCCTTTATTGAAAATCGGGCAAATATTCTCAGTGTCGTAGCCTTTGATGGGTAACAGTATACATAATGAATCTTATATATTTGTGATCAGTATAATAAGCTAATTCTTTTGATATATCTATTGATATCAAAATTCTGTTATTTAGAGTTTTGGTTACTATTAAGCCGCGTCGCTCCTTACTTACAGTTCGTTACTACGAACTGTTTGAAAAGAACAGAAGCTAACAGTAATTTCATAAAATAATGAAAAACAAAATAAATACAAAGGAGAAAAAACAGAAGACAGTAAGAGTTGAATAGAACGAAATGGTCCATCGCAGAGAAGTTATGTGCATTTGCATGTCTGCACCATGTGAATTAGTCTATATTAAGACTAATTCACAAGTGTAGCTTGTTAGTATTCTCAATTGCTTCCTTCTGCATGTAGCCTACACACCAATTAAAAGTAACTTCAAATTAACGGGTGCCTGAGATAAAAACTATCGACTATAGACAATTCTACACGAAAAGGGGAGACAATTTATCAGATCTTACTAGCCCCTCATTGTCTTCTCAATTTGATAAAATATAATATCGTAGGAAATAGTATAATAAAAAAGAAGGAGAATAAATATGCATATCTACTGGATAAGCTTATTCATGGTGTACTTTATAAACATTAGACAACACTGATTATACACGACAGTTGTTCATAGAGCTTAGGAATGTAATCCACAACTAGCAGTCTATCCTTAAAAGTCCTGATAATTATACAAATACGATAGGAAGAAAAATGCGATCAAATTTATAGAGTTCGCTTTTGTCACTTTATGATCGTTTTAAATCTTCTAAGAGTAATCTTGCTCTACAGGTACGTGTCCCTCACCCTTTAAAGAAAAAAACTGCGTAAAAATTGTTTTGCATTGTGAGTCGTCAAATGTACTGAACTTCGACGAGGGATTTTTTTGGTTGATGAGTAAATTTTTTGCTTTATTAAAAGTATCACGAGATAGGATCACCTTATCCAGGTAATTTTCGTCACTTTATCTCCGTTCTAATTCTACTGGATCTTATCTTGTATTACTTATATTGTATTCTGCACTTTAAAGAAAAAGAAAGTTATTTCGAAATTACTTTCAACGTTGAGTTGCCAAATGAGCAAAAAGCCAACGAGAGAATTTTTGCAAGTAACGAATAAAAAAACTCTGTTCTCTTATCAAACAGTTCGTGGTAACGAACTGTAAGTAAGGAGCGACCCGGCTCAATGGTAACCGAAACTCTAGAAAACGGGTTTTTGATACCAATAGATATATCAAGAGAATCAGATTTCAATGCTGATTTCAAATATATAACTTTCATCAGTTTAGTGCTACCCATCAAAAGTTACGCGCCTGAGAAAATTTGGCTGATTTTCAAAAAAAGGGGGAAAGACCCCCTAAAAGTTATAGAACCTTAATGAAAATCACACCATCATATTCAGCGTATCAGAGAACCCTATTGTAGAAGTTTCAAG
The DNA here is from genome assembly GCF_049724085.1 of Artemia sp. Qi Xiang Cuo. Taxonomy (NCBI): domain Eukaryota; kingdom Metazoa; phylum Arthropoda; class Branchiopoda; order Anostraca; family Artemiidae; genus Artemia; species Artemia sp. Qi Xiang Cuo. The sequence continues at coordinate 44,497,763 of NC_142795.1, forward strand.
CTCCTATCTACAAAAATATGGAATTTTGCATTTTTTGCCAGAAGAAAGATCACGGATGCGTGTTAATTTGTTTTTTTGTTTTGTTTTTTTTTTGCCCAGGGGTGATCGTATCGACCCAGTGGTCCTAGAATATCGTGGGAGGGCTCATTGGAACAGAAATGAAAAGTTCTAGTGCCCTTTTTAAGTGACAAAAATATGGAGGGCAACTAGGCCCCCCTCCCACGCTCATTTTTTTTCCAAAGTCACCCGATCAAAATTTTGAGATATCCATTTTGTTCAGCATGGTCGAAAATATGATAAATATGTCTTTTAGGATGACTTAATCCCTCGAAGCCCCCTGGGGGTGGGCTGCAATTTATTAACTTAACTCTATGTTAACATATAGTTTTGGTTATTGGGAAGTATATAGACTTTTTCAGAGGAGATTTTTTCTGGTAGGTTGGTAACCGAGAGGGTCGGGAGCTATCTGGAAGGATCTTTCCATGAAGGAAGTTTTCATGGGGAAGGGAAATTGCCATGAAGGGGGCGCCGGACTTGCCAGCATTATTTATTGGTTATTGGGAAGTATACAACCATTTTCAGGAAGGATTTTTTCTGGAGGGGGAGGCTAGAGGAGGGGATTACTCTGGAGAATATTTCCGTGGAGGATGTTTCTTTGGGGTAAGGGACATTTCTATGAAGGGAGCGCCGGATTTCCAAGCATTATTTAAGAAACGATCAGAAGTTAAATAAAAAAAACAAGTTTTTTCAACTGAAATGTAAGAAGGAATATTAGAACTTAAAACGAACAGAAATTATAACGTATGTGAGGGGGTTCTCCCCCAAGTCAAGACCACTCTGTTTACGCTACAGTTTTTTTTTTTTTACTGCGTTCAAAAGAGCTATCTATTCTAATTAAACGGCATTTGTGATTCAGGGGTTTGTTAATTAAAATTGTTTTTAAATTTTAGCGTAAAGAGCGTAGTATTTAATAAGGGGAGAACCCCTTCATATAAGTAATAACATATACGTAATAAAAAAAAAAAATAAAAAAACAAGCGATACGGCTCAATAGTAATCGAAACTTTTAAAAACTAAATTTTGATGTCAATAAATGTATCAAAAGAATGTGTTTATAATGCTGATCCTAAATATATAAATTTTATTAAGTTTAGCATTACTCATCAAAGGCTACGAGCCTGAGAAAATTTACTCGATTTTTTAAAGAGGGGGGAAAAAATCCCCTACAAGTGAAAGAATTTTAATGAAAATCACACCGTCAGATTCAGCGTATCAGAAAACCCTATTACATAGGTTTCAAGCTCATATCTGCAAAAATCTGCAACTTTGTATTTTTTGCTAGAAGAAAAATATACGAATATAAAAGTTATTCACTTAATTTAAATTTTAAAGACATTCATTTATAAAAATGAAATTAAAATTTTGATTCAAATAAAAGCTGAATTAAATAAAAATCAATAATAAATTAAATAAAAAAAAAAGTTTTTTAAAATGAAAGTAAAGTGTGACATTAAAACTTAAAACAAACATAAATTATTACGTATATGAAAGGGGCTGTCCTCTCCACAACGCCTCGCTCTTTACGCTAAAATTTGACTCTGTCTCACAACTTTATTTTTTAAAACAATAAAAAACTTTAGCGTAAAGAGCGAGGCGTTGAGGAGGGGACAGCCCTTTCATATACGGAATAATTTCTGTTCGTTTTAAGTTTTAATGTCGCTCCTTACTTTCAGTTTAAAAAACTTGTTTTTTTTATTTAATGGAAACAAAGAGCACAATTTAAGCTTAAAAGGAAGAAAAATTATTGATCTTGTCCTATATCTATAAAACTACGCGGGATGGACTGAATGCACCAAAAACGGTATTAAGAGCACCACAAAGAGCCATTTTAAAACCTTAAATGAGCAGAAATGGAGTAATATACTTCGAAGAAATACTCCGAACTTATGGAGGAGTGAATATAACATAATGAGAGCATAAATGAAGACGAACTATCATTTTAAACAGAAAATTACAAATATTCCTTTTACTAGAGCAGGTGAAACCTAAAAGAAACAGAAATTAAAACCAATAATTAAAACCAAGTCAAACTTTAAGAGGATAGGAATTAATACGCACGAGAGTGGGCTAACTGCCCCGCACTCTAAAGGCACTTTAGTGAAAACGATTTCTATTTCGAGCAGCGTGTTATTTTTGCCATTTTAATTAAAAAAAATTTTCCACAAAATAAGTTTTTCAAAAAAAGTGAAGAACTCCATTAAACCAAAAATGAACAAAAATAGAATCAAGTAATCTACCAAGCATATAACTACCACAAATCAGTATCAATAAATAAATGAAACACAAAACATGTAAACATATAGAAAAGTGGTGCATAATTTAAACTTATAAAACAAATACTGTAAATTTACGAAGCAATCCGTCTAGTTTGTTGAAACAGTATTTTGGACTGAAGAATTAATAAATGACTGAGCAATTGATTTTCTTTACATTCGAAAAGGATGTTTTAAAAGGAAGAAAGTATGACCTTGTTGGCCGGGCCTCTTTAAGTCTGTATTACTATATTTATTTATTCCTGATTATAGTTGGTTTTATTATGGCTTTTTAATTTTCTTTTAAAACCCTTTTCTGAAAAAAAAACCTTTTTTTTTGTAAGTAAGCTTGCTTTTACCATTTAAACAATAATCTTATTAATTTTAAAGCGTTTTTGGTTAACGTAGGGTAACTGTGGGAATTTTTGTAAAATTTTCTTTCAATTTTTCCAGCTTCAGTCGAAAAATACTGGATTGTAGCTTGTATTTTAGGCACATTTTGTACATTCGTTTAAATTATTTAGTTAGCTGCGGTTTTGCGCAATAAATCTCTAATACTATTTTTGCAATTGATTTTAAGGTCGACTTTAATCTTATCGATTGCAAGGGTATTTAGGAGGGGACGGCAATACTCATATACGAAGTGATTTCTGTCGGTTTTCAGTTTTAGTGTTGCTCGTTACTTTCAGTTGATTTTTTTAATATTTATTTTCTTATCGTTTTTCAATTAATGTCAGGAAATCCGGCTGCCCTTCTGTGGAAAATTCCCTCTCCCCAAAAAATCCTCCATGAAGAGTTCTTCCTACGTAAAATCCTCCTCTCTCTTGGACAATTCCATCCTCGCTGAAAATTCCCCCAGAACATTGTTTGCGGACGATTCTGCCTGAAAAATTGCCCTTAGAATGCCTTCATTTGAAAAGACTTCTATTTCTGATTGTTTTTTAGATCGTGCCGGAAATCTCTTCTCTGTGAAAGGTACATCAGAAATCACCCCCCCCCCTCACCGTAAGAAGTTGCTGCCGTAAAAACATCTCCCATACAGAATTTCTCGCGCAGAAAATCCCTCCCCCATGAAAATCCTTCAGAAAATTCCAACCCCGCTGAAAATTTCCCTCAGGCAATTCCTCCCCCCTTCCCCAACATCTCTAGATGTAAAATTGAGTCGGAAAAGAAAAATTAAGACAAATAAAAAGAGGTTTATTATAGGAATTTTGGCAAATCCCCAAGGGTAATTTTTTTCTTTAAAGTTCGTCCCCCGGACACTTCCCTACCCAAGGAAAATTCTTCCTGTGGAAAATCCCTCCTCCTGAATCAGAAAACTAGAGCTGTCCCCTCCTCAATGCTCTGCTATTTACGCTAAAGATTACCTCTTTGTCACAACTATACTTTTTAAAGTAATAAAACACTTTAACGTTAAGAGCGGGGCGTTGAGAAGGGGACAGCCCATTTCATATACGGAATAATTTCTGTTCATTTTAAGTTTTAATGTCGCTGCTTACTTTCAGCTGAATTTTTGTTTTATTTAATTTCAAACGTTTTTCAACTAATGCAGGTTCGAATTTGGCTCACCGTACATGAGGAATTAAAACGGAATTTGCCTATTGGCAAAGTTTTCCACCGTGTTGAAATTTTCTCTGAAAAGTTCACCTCCAGAAACTATCTTCCCAATGTGAAAATCCCACCGTAAAAAACAAAATTATTTAATATGTGTATGTGGGGGCTGTCCCCTCAAACAATGATAGGAAATGTGGCTCCCCCTCCATGGAAAATTCCTTCCCCTCACGGAAATCCCTCAATGTTAAGTTCTTTTCACCAGGAAAACTACGTCTCCGCCATGAAAATCACCCCCCCCCCAGACAATTCCATTCGAGCTGGGAATTCTGGCGGACTATTCTGGATAAAAAGTTTTTCTTAACGCTCTTTTATTTGAAAAAGACTTCAATTTCTGATTGTCTTCAAAATCATGCCAAAAATCTCCCTCCGTGGAAAATTCTTCTCACAAATACCTTCCGCTCCCTAGTAGAAAGGTGATCCCGCAAAATCTCTCTGGACCATTTATCCTGTGGAAGGCTCCCGCATGAAGAATTTCTCCCGTGGAAAATCTCCCCACCCGCGAAAAGATACTTTAGGCGACTCCAACCCGGTAAATATTTACCTGGACATTTCCCCTTAATATCTCCACATGAAAAATTGAGTCGGCAAAGAAAAAGTAAAACACATAAAAAAAATGTATAGGAATGTTGAAATTTTCCCCCGGTGTAATGTTTCCCTTGGAAAGGTCACCCCCCGGGAACTTCCCTCTCTGAAAATAATCCCCATAGAAAGTCCCCCAGCACAAAATTGTATTCCCTGCCCGAAAAATGTCTGAATACTTCCCAATGGGAAATACTATACGTACACAATAGGCAAATTTCCTGAGTTACAAACCTTTCTGGCGCAAGGGCTGTAGGGGGTTATGGTATCCTCAAAGAAATGGTTATTCGGCTTTTCAACTATGCTGAACAAGATGGCTATCTCAGAATTTTGATCAGATGACTTTTAGGAAAAAGGTCGGTGGGAGGGGGGCTAGGTGCCCTAAAATCTTTTTGATCACTTAGAAAGCGCACTAGAACTTTTAATTTCCATTAGAATGAGCCCTATCTCGATATTCTAATACTATTAGTTCGATACAATCACCCCTGAAAAAAAAACACGCATCCGTGATCTTCTGACAAAAATAAAATAAAATTCACATTTTTGCAGATGGAGTGGCATGCAATTTTGCCACCTGGATGCATAACTGTCTTTTGATTTACCTCACTACTTCACCGTAAATAGATTATAAGTTCTACTACGGCTAGGTGTCAAAAATTTAAGACAGGTCAGAAACACAAATTTGGTTGATCCTGATCCTAGACAAAATACTCGAAATCTCCTTTCTTTTATTACATCTCCTAATAATCCGAATATTTCAATTTTATCCACTTGACGTCAAGTCGACACATAATATACATAATAGTTCCTTATGCATACTGCATATGCGTGTGTTTGATTCATTTGTAACACACAGTTACTTTTGATGATGATAACGATGAAGATATAAATATATGTATGTACACACACACACACACACACACACACACACAAACACACACACACACACACACACAAACAAAAACATACACACAAACACAAACACACACACAGACACACACACACAAACACAAACACACACACATATACTAACACACATAGACAAACACAAACATAAACACACACAAACACAGACACAAACATATATAGACACAAACACATACAAAAACACAAACACAAAAATAAACACACACACAAACACATACACACACACACAAACACACACACACACAAACACACACACACAAACACACACACATACACACACACACACACACACACACACACACACACACACACACACACACACACACACACACACACACACACACACACACACACACACACACACACACACACACACACACACACACACACACACACACACACACACACACACACACACACACACACACACACACACACACACACACACACACACACACACACACACACACACACACACACACACACACACACACACACACACACACACACACACACACACACACACACACACACACACACACACACACACACACACACACACACACACACACACACACACACACACACACACACACACACACAGAGAGAGAGAGAGAGAGAGAGAGAGAGAGAGAGAGAGAGAGAGAGAGAGAGAGTATATATATATATATATTTTTTTTTTTTTTTTTTTTTTTTTTTTTTTTTTTTTTTTTTTTTTTTTTTTTTTTTTTTTTTTTTTTTTTTTTTTTTTTTTTTTTTTTTTTTTTTTTTTTTTTTTTTTTTTTTTTTTTTTTTTTTTTTTTTTTTTTTTTTTTTTTTTTTTTTTTTTTTTTTTTTTTTTTTTTTTTTTTTTTTTTTTTTTTTTTTTTTTTTTTTTTTTTTTTTTTTATATATATATATATATATATATATATATATATATATATATATATATATATATATATATATATATATATATATATATATATATATATATATATATATATATATATATATATATATATATATATATATATATATATATATATATATATATATATATATATATATTTTACGTATTATTAGTGAAATAATATTTTAGTAAATATTTAGTAATTATTAGTATAACATTTTTGTACGTATTATTAGTATGTAATGATTATTGCCGTCTAATAGCTCAAAAACCCTTCGTTTTCATTATAAAATGTCTTGGAATTTTTGATTCATATATTAGAGAAACATCTGTGCAAGATTTGCTCATGGTGATCTATTTCCCTTCAAATACAACGGACGTAAAACTAAAATTGCTTTAAAGATTAGAGCGTCGCTAAAACCTTTAGCGTTCTAAGCTATCCTAATTCAACATTATAGACAAACAAAAGACGATGAAATAGTCTCTAACGATATTTTGTTCTTTAAAATTATCTAAGACGATTAAATGGATATTTCATCAGTTTGAGACCAGAATTAAATTACATTACTTGGCTCAGGCAACAACTCTTCATCATAATGGCTTCCTTTTCCTAAGCAAAGTAGTAAAAGTGGTGTGTTTGATCTTGAAAGGAATTGTAATCTAGTATAACGGTTTTTCTCGAGAATTTGGTCCAGGATTGGAATTTGGGTTATTGCTTCTTCGATCCTTATGTAACTGATATTAATTTCATAAGTACGTCCGTGGGGAAGGGACATCCCTATAAAATGAGGTTTTAGAAAAGCTTCCTTCTGAAAATCATAGAAACGATGACCTTCAAATTAATTTTTGGTTTTTCATCCCCCAACATCCATAGAAATACTTGAAAGGGTATACTTTTACAGAGATAATCATCATTTGCTACGTATTGTAATACGAATATTAAACTTGAATATGACGAACAGAGATTAAGAGGGAGTGGGGAACCTGCCTGATATTAAAGCAAGTCTTAAGTCAAACAGTATATAGTAAAGCAAGGTACGTAAAGAGCGACCGTTGTCAGTAAAAAAACGAAACTCCAAAAACCGAATTTACTAGCCATTTGATACTAGCCATATTGTTTAACGTAGTTGAAAGGTCTGGAAATTATGTCTATAAGGATGATATCCTCCCACCAGTCCTCAGAACAAGGGTTGTAAGTTATGTCCCTTGGGGCATATAAGGTTTCTTATAGAAAGCGCTGTCGTAGAAGCTTCAAAAAGGGCTCATTCGATTGAAAATTGAAAAGGCTAGTGCCCTTTTTAATAGTCGAAAGTGACTGGAGAGCAACTAACCCATCTCCCACGCCAACCATTTCCTCAAACACTTCCAATCAAAATTTTGAGATAGCCATTTTGTTCAACGTATTAAAAAATCCGGAAACTATGTCTTTGAGGATAACAAATCCCCCCAGCCCTCAGGGCAAGGGTTATAAGTTATACCCTGGGGGTATATGAGGCTTTTATAGAAAGGGTGGCCATATAAACTTTGGCGGGGCCTCATTGGATTGGTAATCAGAAGCTCGAGTGCTCTTTTTAAGAGTCAAAGTGATTGGAAGGCAACTAACCCCCTCCCACGCAGACCATCTAAAGTTTTAAGCTAATCACACATCTAAGCGCCACCCCTTTTTTATTATACAACATATATGTAAACAGTTGGTAATTAGTATTATTTTACGGCCATCGCCTCAGAAATTGTAGGGGTTATTCCTTCAACAGACGCATATTTATTGGATCTATCAATTACTTGAACAAAATATCTATCGTAAAACTTCTATAAATTTTTCCGGGTAGCAACAAGAGTACGGGAGGAAGGCTGGTTGTCCTCCAATTACTCTCATTTTTAAAAAAGGGCAGAAGAACTTTCAGTTTTTGATTAAATTAGCCCCTTCAGGATTTATGTGACTACGTATTCCATACAAAGTGGCCGGAAAAATAATACTAAAACGCAGAAAGCTTATGGCTTTTACTTGTGGGTATCACTAGAACACAGCCTCTGATAATAGAAAGGCTTTTATTCTCTGAAACCTACTTAATTGTAATCTCCAACAAAATTATTTCTTTTGTGGAACTGCTTCTGCGAAAATTTTGCCATTGAAAGTCTCGTGGGACTCGTTAATAGGATTAACTTCGAGAATAGGAATAGCTGTTTTATTTTGTGTCAATTATGAACTTGACTATTGCCAAAGGAATACTTGCTGCCAACCATTTTGCCATTTTTTGTCAAATAGTTTTTTTAAGCCTTGCAGATTAAACACGATATAAAGTACGATATTTAGAACTGTATATAAAGCTAGAACTGTGCTTGTTAAATTTGTTACTATTCCAGCATGACCAACATATTCTTCATCCTACATCAGCATTTGATTTTGCTAAATATCTTATCACTGATAGCTTACCCTATCAACAATACACTATCACTAATAGGTTTTTGATTGAATATCTTGAACTGCAACAGTAGCTGCAGCCTAGTAAAAAGTGAAACATGGCCAACGCTTAGCGAAATTCTAAAATTTAGTTTTTGAAAAAAAAACTTTTCAAAAAGACAAGTATAAAATGCTATTAGGGTTTAACAGAACAGAAATTTTTAATTATGATTTTTTTTTTTTTGTAAATTTCAAAAAGGAGTCTGAAAACAACAAACATGACATAATATCAAAACCAAAAAAAGGAGAAAAATACAATACTGAAATGGCCATTATCGAAGACTCTAGACTGGAGCTTTAAGGCACTTCCTCTTCAAAAACAAGGACAATCCTTTTTGGCATGGGTAGCAGAAACGTTTTTTTTTCAGCCAGTCCTAGTAGGCTACGGGGGGGGGGGTGAAAAAGATCAAGAAAGTGTTTGATAGTGTTCTTAGTAAAGTGTCGTATGGCACCCAAAATGGTAATGTTTGTTGCCATTTCCAGATCAAGTTAGAATAAGGTAAGACGCTAAAATCTTAAAGAAATTGTCTTGGGAAAAAGTTTCAACGGACACTAATTTGGAAATGGTAGCTATTATTAGTAGTGGGGGCATTTCAGGTCCCAGGACAGCCCTATCAGAATTCCCAGGACAGCCCTATCAAATTCCCAGAACAGCCTTCTGACATCACGCGACACACCCTCGTACCTGTACAATGCGGGCAGCGGTTTTACCATGAGCCCTGTTTGTAGGCAAGATTTCCGCCCTTGGCAAAATTCCCGCCTAGGCAAGATTTGACATGTCCAGGCAAGATTCCCATCTTAGCAAGATTTCAACCTTGACAAGATTCTAAGCGCATGCCCAATTTCTAAGTGAAATTTCCAAGTGTTTTAATTACCTGGAATGTTGTCGGAATAATACGCAAGTTCATTTAACAGGAAGAGATCTTAACCCGTCGCACCTACACAACACAGTCACCTGTTCAATTAAAGGTAACACACTTGGCAAGACTCCATGAAATACCCCTCTGAACTCCAATGACGGCCTACGACTTACCCCGGTTCAAACCGTCAGGCCTAATATAGTGACGTCAAGCATTACAATTTTGGTTGCCATACGACACTTTAGTGAGTACAGTATCAAACAATTTCTTAATCTTTTCTCACCTCCCCCCAGTAGCCTATTAAGATGGCTAAAAAAAACATTCCTGCTACCCATGCCAAAAAGTGATTGTCCTTGTTTTTGAAGAGGGAGGTCCTTAAAGCTCCAGACTAGAGTCTTCGGCGATGACCATTTCAGAATTGTATTTTTCTCCTTTTTTTGGTTTTGATATTATGTCATGTTTGTTGTTTCAGGCTCCTTTATAAATGCAACAAGCCTCCCCTTTGGATTTATTGAGAGTCCAAGCTAAAAGTTAAAAGTTCTTACAATTTCTGAAAATCTAAGGGAATATGGAATCTCCTATATCAGAGGTGGGAATACCGTATGAGGAACGTTTATTTCTAAAAGGAACTTCTAATGCTATAAAATAAATTGACAACATGTTCATTTATTTTAGCCAAAAAAGACTGTGTCTCTACAGTACAGGGGTTTTCAAGCGAACTGTGTTATAAAAGTATCATTCTAGTTAACGGAATGCTGAAAAAGTTGAAAGTTAAGTGTTTTTGAATTACGGTAAATCGAAACGGATATTAAAGCTCCTCTTTTTGAGATGGAAACGCTGAATAAGGCCAACCCATTTCTAAAAGGTACTGCTAGCGCTACGAAATAAGACTTAATCCTTAACTATAGTTTACGCTAAAAAGACCGTGTCTCTTCACTCTAGGGGTTTTCAAGCGATTTGAGGCATAAAAATATCATTACAGCCAACAGAGTGCCGAACAGCTAAAAGTTAAATGTTTTAGAACTAGCATAAAACTATATAAATATTGAATCTCCTGTTTCAGAGGTGGAAATGCCGCATGAGGCACATTCGTTTCTAAAAAGTGCTGTTTGTCCTATAAAATAGACCAATAAAATAGACATTTATGTTAGCCTAAAAGACTGTGTCTCTTCAGTACAGGGGTTTTCAAGTGAATTGTGACATAAAAGTATCATTCTAGTCAACGGAATACCGAAAAAGATAAAATTATGTGTTTTAGAATTACGATAATTCAATACAGATGTTGAATCTCCTATTTCAGTGGTGGGAATGACGTATGAGGCACGTTCATTTCTAAAAGGTACTGCTAATGCTATAAAATAAACTGATAACATAGACAGTTATTTTAGCCAAACAGACTGTGTCTCTTCAGTACAAGGGTTATGAACCGAAACATGACATAAAACTAGCATTCTAGCCAAAGGAATGGCGAGAAAGTTAAAAGTTAAATGTTTTAGAATTACGATAAATCTATGCAGATATTGAATCTCATGTTCAAGAGGTGGGAATACCATATGAGGCACGTTAGTAGTATATGGGGTACCATAATGCGTGCTGCTATTCACCTTTGATAGGGAGTACGTAGTCCCTGAGTCCAAAGTTCAAGGTCACGGGGGAAAACCCAGAAATGTTTTTGTCAACAGAGACCTTGGGAAAAACCCTAGTTACATAACATGTTTGTGAACAATTTTGGGAAAGTCTAATCAGTTTCTCAACAATGGAAGACTTTAGGGAAAACCTAGTTGCTTAACTGATTTGTCTGCTTTGGAAAAATCTTTCTTGGGTAATAGGTATTGTGATTGGCTAATTTTTTCTTTATATGAAACCGGGACTATGGTGGAAACCCATGACCTTCTGAAATGTACATATAAGGTGAAAAATCAATAATAATATTATAATTAGTTTAAAAATACTCGACTGGTGCAGAATAGTTAAGTGAATAAATTATGTCTGAGAAAAGAAATTTGGACTATAGTGATTCTATGAAAAGGGTAAGTTTTTTTTTTCAGTATGCTTAGTGAATATAAGTGGAAGAGAGATAGTCTTATTAAAATATATATTTACAAATTTCATAGCTATTGAATTATCAAGTAAATATCTAGTGGGGCTATATAATTTATAAACAAATATATATATATATATATATATGTACTTCTTACCATTTTCGTAATAAATTGTTCCAGGTATACACTAAAATGAACATCAAATCCCATTTCATGTTTCACTTTTAAGCAATATTTCTTCAATAAAATTTCATTTTAACACGGTAACACTATGCTTAATACTAAAGCGTTGTATCCCGAGGAATGCTAGCGGTTTGCAACATCAAAACGATTATTAGACGTATGAACTGGGTTACTTTCAGCAGAGATGAAAAATAAGATGGCGTATTTAACACTATGGAAACTAAACATGAAATGGGATATTTTTTGAAGACGAGGGGGAAGCGTTGAAATAGCCCAGGGTTTCTCTTTTTTTTCAATTTCATTTAAATAACATGGAGTCAAACTCTAAATCAGAACCATGCGGATTTAGAAGGACTTCATAGTTCGAAGAGGCAAGACAAATATTTTCTTTAGCTTTGTGTCTTACTCTGCTATAATAACTCAGCCTCAGACCCCCAAAAATGTAAAATAAATAAGGAAAAGTAGTGGGGCCCATAGAGAGGGGGGGACATACTATTGAAAGTACTAGTCCCTAAAGGCTTTATTACGCATACCTGAGTCTTGTGCAATACTATAGCAGGGGAGGGGTTGTTTAATTTCATTTAAATAACATGGAGCCAAACTCTAAATCAGAACCATGTAGATTTAAAATGGACTTCTTATTTCGAAGAGGCAAGAAAAACATTTTTTTTTTAGCTTTGTGTTATACTCTGCTATAATAACTCAGCCTCAGCCCCCCAAAAATGAAAAATAAATAAGGAAAAGTAGTGAGGACCCACTGGATTCCACAAGGCCCATAGGGAGGGGGAGGCATACTATTGGAGTTACTACCCCCCCCCCCTAAAGACTTTATTACGCATACCAGGGTCTTGTTCAATACTATTTTAAAGTTGTTTGTTATGTAATGGTAAAGAGCGTCTGTTTATTACCTAATAGGAACTGTTTCTTTACTTATGCTAATTTTTTCTTCAAGATTTCTTTATTCTCTCATTTAAAATAGACTTCTTATTTCGAAGAGGCAAGAAAAATATTTTCTTTAGCTTTGTGTCTTCCTCTGCTATAATAACTCAGCCTCAAGCTCCAAAAAATGTAAAATAAATAAGGAAAAGTACTGAAGGCTCACTAGATTCTACAAGACCCATAGGGGGGGGGTATACTATTGGAACTACTAGTCCCTAAAGACTTTATTACGCATACCGAGTCTTGTGCAATACTATAGTAGGAGAGAGGGGAGAGAAGACTTTTTTAATGTCATGGTAAAATATACCTATTTATTACCTCATAGAGCTGTTTGTTATGTAATGGTAAAGTGTACCACAAACGTCTCAATTGTTTCAGCTCCATATCTATAAATTGAGTCAACTAAGTTGTTTTCTGAATAATGAACAAGTACCAATTTGGGGTATATATTTGCGCAATAGGGGAGTAAAAGTAAGGTAAACCAATTTTACCCACTCACCTAATCTACAACTATATAGTACAAATTATAGGAGTTCAATGCATTCTGTCACCAGTCATTTGTCTTTGTGAATACGAAACTGGCTTTCTTAGATCTTAAATTTAGCAAACTTCTCGAGCGTGTACTGGATAATACGGAAGTACTGTCTACGACACTGAAGGGTTTTTTTTCTTAAAGTAACTGGATATACCTTATTTTATGCATAAATAATGTATCACCAGACATCCAAAATGTATTTTTAGCAATTTTACAAAACAAATAGTTGAGAAATAACGGGAAAAATCGGTCAAACGAAAAACAGGTTGTCCCCAGATGGAATGGGGGGATTCATAAGGAAATATTTAAGAGAAGGGGAACTTTCTGGGAGGGGATAAAGGGTGAGGCTTTAAATAGATTTAGATGGAGGAGAAGCGTACATGAATGAATCTTAAAACGAACAAAGCTTTAATTAAATATGGGAATCAAGATTGAAAAAAATACTACACACATAAAAGTAAGAGTACTGTCTCCTCCCCTCTCTGTATAAATCCAAAACCTAGTGCGCTCTTGGCGCTTTACTGAAAATGAATTATATTACAAATATTTTTTTGCATACTTATTACAAAACTGAAAATAAAAATGAAATTACAGTAAAATAAAATTTTGAAAGTTTGTGTGTTACTAAAAGCAAATTGTATTACAAATATTCTCTTTTCCAGTTATTAGAACATTGAAATAAAAAATTACACTATTTAAATTTTATTTCTTATAAAAAAGAATTTTACTTTGTCAATCTTATTTATTTAAATATCCAAATAGAAGGTTTTATAAAAAGTAGGGTTCAATTCCACTTTCTAGGACCATAATGAGAGAAAGGTTGAGATGGCTAGGGTATGTTCTTCAGACACAGAATGTCAGATTGCCAAAGCTTTTCCTTGTCATCCAACCGTCTAGGGTCAAACGAAAAACAGATCGTCCCCTGTTGGTATGGGAAAATGTAATAAGGAAGTATTTAAGAGAAATGGGAACTTTTTGGCAGCGTGGTAAAGAGTGAGGCTTTGAATAGATTGGGACGGAGGAGAAGCATACATAAATGAATAAACAAATCATAAAACGAATAAAGGTTTAATTAAATATATAAATCAAGATTGAAATGAAAAAAAATAACTACATACAAGAGTATGTGTACACTCTCCTCCCCTATCTGTAAATGTCTAAAATCTACTGCATAAATGGGACTTTACTGAAAATGAATTACATTACAAATATTTTTCTTACGTACTTATTAGAACATTGAAAATAAAAAATGAAATTACAGTAAAATTAAATTTTGAAATGATGTGCTTGTTCAACAGCTGATATCATTATATACCAAATATTTAGATTCATCTTATTTTCTTCCCAAAACCATTCACAACAAATTTAGTTTTACTATAAACAAGAATTTAGGTAATGTCTCCTTTCGTAATTGTAAAAAATGTAAAGCCTACCACGTCATTGGCGAACTATATTACCAATATTCCCTGTTCCAGTTTTTCTTTTCCAGGTATTGAAATAAAAATGAAAATTACACTATTCAAATTTTATTTATTATAAAAAAAAGGAATTTTACTTTTTCAATTTTATCCATTTAAATAGAACTACATCTTTAGCCTCCTTATAGCATATTAAATGTGTTCAATAGTTTGTAGCAATTAGATGTTTTTTCTTGTTCTATAAAATATTACATTCAGATCCCTACTGATATAGTCATTTTAGCCTATTTTGGCACTGCAAGCGTGGGCGGTTCTAACAGATAACAATCTGAACAAGATCCATGAAATACGGTTCAACCTATGTTTTTTAGTCTGTTGGCAAAAAAGTGGCTTGTGTCTATAACCGATCTGAAGTTTTCTTTTCAGTATTTTTAACTCTCTCCTACTTTTTCAGAGTCAAATTTCTTCAAAGAAAATAAATCTACAAGACAACGATAACTTACTGGAAGACCTAAAAGCAGTCAGAGAAAATCTTAAAACGAACTTGCAACTCAAATGTCGTGAAGTAATTCAATTAAAAGAGTAACTTGATCGCTTTCAACAAGTTCCAGAGATCACCAAAAGAACAACTCCGGGAGAAACTCAAGTTTCTTCAATCAGAGTTGAAACCCAGCTTGCAACTGCTATATCTGAAAACTCACTATTGAAAAATGAAATTACTAAGTTAAAAATTGAAAACAGTACAATTGTAAGGGTCAATGAAAGACTTAACTCAAGAAAAATTTATTGGAAATCACACCGAGCACAAGCCGTATTATATATATCTTGCCTTTTAAACTCAAAAAAGTCTTTAAAAGAGAAAATTGCTAAGTTGAATATGGAATACAATCAAATTTTAAAAGGGAAAGAAGAATCTGCTGTAAAAGACGAAGAAGAAATTTCATGCCTCAAGCCTTTTGTAACATATCTCCAAATAAAAACCAGGACATTAGAACCAGGTCCAGAACTTCTTGAACAAGAAGTCAGAGAGAAAACCAGTTTGATGAACGCTTTAGAAAATATGATTATTCATTTGAAAGACAGAGAAAAAGAATTCTTTCATGAAATGGATTTTTGTTATCGCGACTTGTTTTAACGCGATTAACTAATTTTGGTTTTTATTTATTGAATATTTCAAAACTCTTCGTTATTTATGAAAAAATTCCATTCAAAGGACTTACAATATATATATTTATTTTTAATCAATATGTTTGTACTTTCCCTGTAACAAATACTCTCTAGAACATCCTCTCAATTTGAATTTTTTAACTATTTTTTGATATTTTTGGCATCAGAAATGAAAATTATATGAGGATGCAAACCGTGATTTTTTTTTGTGTTGTTGTAGCTAAACATGAAAAGAATTTTTTCTGTGTTAGTTTCTTTCTAATCAGTAGCACAATAGTTAGTTTAAAATTAATGAATCGAAAAAAAACACCTTTGCAAAAAGTGAGTAACCCCTTCACTAATCAAGATCAATCTCTAAGGCACTTGAAGTAGCAAGGAACTCTTATGTAAACGATTAGTCTAGTCTAGAGCGTTAGTTACACAATAATTTAGCCCTAGGGCACTCTTGAGACTTAATGAACTCTATACAGACTTGGCAATGATAATTCTTTAAGACACTTGAAGGACCAATGAAATCTTGAGTAAACAATTATATATATATATATATATATATATATATATATATATATATATATATATATATATATATATATATATATATATATATATATATATATATATGAATTCAATGATAAAACCAACACTTTAAGCCAATACTTGAATTAAAAAGAATATTGATTAATTTTTTTTTTAGTTCACAGAAAAATATCAGTGAATGATGTTCGGAATTATTGACAGTAAATTTGTCAATATAGCCAAAGTTGATTGCGGATTAATATTTGAATGTGCTCTCTTAGTGATGAATGAAAAATTTAAAGAAGTAGATATTCACCACTGGAATGTAAACTATAGTTTACAAAAGTACTCAACTAACCGATAGCATGCAACAGTGAAATTCATTAACATGCAAGGTTGGTTTGAACAACCAATAATGCCATATTCTAGCACTGGAGTTAGTCTATATTTTGTCCAGAGCGAAATTGCTACAGTTTGTGATTTTATGGATATTGAAGTTGTATTTGTGAAGGGAGATGTTACCACTGATAAGTTACTGTTGAAGAAGTGTAAGGAGGATATCCGTCTTATAAATTTGGAAGACTTCGAATGTCCTAAGTATCTTAATAAAATACATAATGCAGTGAATGAAACCAGATTTTTTTAACAATGGATGATGAATAACAAAACAGATATTAATAGAAAGGTATTCATTAGAAACTCCAGACATAGTGTAACTAATTCAGACCTTAGTTGATGGATGAAATATAATGATGTGAAAACATTCGATTGATTTTTTTCCATGTTCAATGATATTAACAACCTATAATGTTCTATGTGACGTTGTTACATCAAAAATATTTCTATACATTATGATATTATGATCCTTTAATTTTTGGAGCTTTTTTTTCATGTTAATGGAACATTATTTTTTCTTCGTTAGCAACATTAATATACGCTTTTTTCACTCTCTAGCTTTATACCATATGTCAGTTATTAGGTTGCAGTATTCTTTGGACAGTGACATTTCCAGATCAATGCTAGTTTTACTCCATGAATCATGAAGACAAAAGACACTTAAAATCTAAGAAATGATCTAAAACAAAGATTAACAGGAAAAAAAAGATTTGTTGTGAATATAAAATAAAAATTTGTCCCTTCTTCCATAATTTTCTTACTTGTTTTCTGAATTTTACCTTTTTTTTCGTTTCGTAGAAGTAAAAAAAAATTTTCTTAAATTCAACATTTCTAAATAGTAGAGAAAAAAAAGGGTTCTTTCTAATTCTTAATTTTTCCATAGAAGAGGAAAAATCTCAACTTCTATTCTAAATCTTGATCTAAAACAAAGATTAACAGGAAAAAAAAAAAAGATTTGTTGTGAATACAAAATGAAAATTTGTCCCTTCTTCCATAATTTTCTTACTTCTGTTCTGAATTTTCCCATTTTTTTTTGTTTCGTAGAAGTAAAACAAAAGTTCTTAAATTGTAAATTTTTCCATAGTAGAAAAAAAGGGTTCTTTTCTTTCCAATCCATAATTTTTCCACGGAAGAGGAAAAATCTCAACTTCTATTCTGAATCTTACTGTAGATTATATTTTATCTACACGTCGAAACTGTTACCTATGTAAAAACAATTGTAAATATAAAATGAAAATTTGTCCATTCTTCCATAATTTTCTTAATTCTGTTCTCAATTTTTCCCTTTTTTTTAGTTTCGTAGAAGTAAAACAAAATGCTCTTTAATTCTAAATTTTTACATAGTAGAAAAAAAGGGTTCTCTCTCCAATTCTTAATTTTTTCACAGAAGAGGAAAAATATCAACTTCTATTCTGAATCGTTCCATAGATTATATTTTATCTACACATTGAAACTGTTAACTGTGTAAAAACAATATAGTAATAGACAATGAAATTGCAGACAAAATAAAATGTTCCAATCTTTCAATGTCATATTCTCTTTGTTCTTGACAGCAAATACGTCTTTTATTTTATTACACAACTGCTGCCATTCATTCTATTATAGTTATAGATTGCGGCATAACTGACTGTTCTGCCATCTATTCTGATTCATTTATAGATGGCAGCACAGATGATTTTTTTTAGCTAGGTGACACTATGTTAACGGATTTTAAGTTAGGTTCGTTTGGGTTCAGTAAGAGTGCGCGCGCACCCTTACTGAACTAAAATCACACACTGTAGCAATTTCACTCTGGAAAAAATTTAGACTAACTCCAGTGCTAGAATATGGCATTATTGGTCGTTCATGCCAACCTTGCTTGTTAATGAATTTCACTGTTGCATACCATCGGTTAGTTGAGTACTTATGTAAATTAAAGTTTACATTCCGATGGTGAATATCTACTTCTTTAAATTTTTCATTCATCACTAAGAGAGCACATTCAAATATTAATCCACAATCTACTTTGGCTATATTGACAAATTCACTGTCAATAATTCCGAACATCATTCACTGATATTTTTCTTTGAACTAAAAAAAAAATCAATATTCTTATTACTTCAAGTATTGGCTTAAAGTGTTGGTGTTATCATTGAATTCATATATATATATATGCATATGTAATTAGCAGTTAAGTTTGGAGAAATTGTTTGCTCAAGATTTCATTGGTCCTTCAAGTGCCTTAAAGAATCATCATTGCCAAGTCTGTTTAAAGTTAATTAAGTCTCAATAGTGTCCTAGGGCTAAATTATTGTGTAACTAGCATTCAAGACTAGACTAATCGTTTACATAAGAGTTCGTTGCTGCTTCAAGTGCCTTAGAGATTGATCTTGGTTAGTGAAGGGGGTACTCACTCAGTGAAAATGGGTTTATTTTTCGATTCATTAATTTTAAACTAACTATTGTGCTACTGATTACAAAGAAACTAACACGGAAAAAATTCTTTTCATGTTTATCTACAACAACACAAAAAAATCCCGGTTTGCATCCTCATATCATTTTCATTTCTTATTTTAAAAATATCAAAAATAGTTTAAAAAATCAAATTGAGAGGATCTTCTAGAGAGTGTTTGTTACAGGGAAAGTATAAACATATTGATTAAAAAAAATATATATGTTGTAAGTCCTTTGAATTGAATTTTTTTCATAAATAGTGAAGATTTGAAATATTCAATAAATAAAAACCAAAATTAGTTAATCGCGTTAAAACAAGTCGCGATAACAAAAATCCATTTCATGAAAGAATTCTTTTTCTCTGTCTTTCAAATGAATAATCATATTTTCTAAAGCGTTCATCAAACTGATTTTCTCTCTGACTTCTTGTTCAAGACGTTCTGAACCTGCTTCTACTGTCCTGGTTTTTATTTGGAGATATGTTACAAAAGGCTTGAGGCATGAAATTTCTTCTTCGTCTTTTACAGCAGATTCTTCTTTCCCTTTTAAAATTTGATTGTATTCCATATTGAACTTAGGAATTTTCACGTTTAAAGACTTTTTTGAGTTTAAAAGCCAAAATATATATAATAAGGTTTGTGCTAAGTGACATTTCCAATAAATTTTTCTTGAGTCAAGTCTTTCATTTTCACTTACAAATGTACTGTTTTCAATTTTTAACTTAGTAATTTCATTTTTCAATAGTGAATTTTCAGATAGAACAGTTGCAAGTTGGATTTCAACTCTGATTGAAGAAACTTGAGTTTCTTCCGGAGTTTTTCTTTTGGTGATCTATGGAACTTGTTGAAAGTCATCAAGTTCCTCTTTTAATTGAATTACTTCACGACATTTGAGTTGAAAGTTCGTTTTAAGATTTTCTCTGGCTGCTTTTAGGTCTTCCAGTAGGTTATCGTTGTCTTGTAGATTTATTTTCTTTGAAGAAATTTGACTCATAAAAAGTAGGAGAGAGCTAGAAATATTGAAAAGAAAACTTCAGATCGGTTATAGACACAACCCATTTTTTTGCCAACAGACTAAAAAACATAGGTTGAACCGTATTTCATGGATCTTGTTCAGATTGTTATCTGTTAGAACCGCCCACGCTTGCAGTGCCAAAATAGGCTAAAATGACTATATCAGTAGGGATCTGAATGTAATATTTTATAGAACAAGGAAAAACATCTAATTGCTACAAGCTATTGAACACATTTAATATTCTATAAGGAGGCTAAAGATTTAGTTCTATTTAAATGTATAAAATTGAAAAAGTAAAATTCCTTTTTTTATAATAAATAAAATTTGAATAGTGTAATTTTTATTTTCATTTCAATACCTGGAAAAGAAAAACTGGAAACGAGAATATTTGTAATATAGTTCGCCAATGACGTGGTAGGCTTTACATTTTTTACAATTACGAAAGGAGACATTACCTAAATTCTTGTTTATAGTAAAACTAAATTTGTCCTGAATGGTTTTGGGAAGAAAATAAGATGAAACTAAATATTTGGTATAAAATGATATCAGCTGTTGAAAAAGCACATCATTTCAAAATTTACTTTTACTGTAATTTCATGTTTTATTTTCAATGTTCTAATATCTATGTAGGAAAAATATTGGTTATGGAATTTATTTTCAGTGAAGTGCCATTTATGCAATAGATTTTAGACGTTTACAGACAGGGAAGGAGAGAGTGCCAATACTCTTGTATATTGTAATATTTTTTTATTTTAATCTTAATTTTTATATTTAAATAAACCTTTATTCGCTTTAAGATTTTTTCATCAATTTATGTACGGTTCTCGTCCGTCCCAATCTATTCAAAACCTCACTATTTACCACGCTACCAGAAAGTTCCCATTTTTCTTAAATACTTCCTTATGACATTCTCCCATCCCAACCGGGGACGATCTTTTTTTCGTTTGACCCTAGACGGTTGGATGACAAGGACTATCTCTGGCAATCTGACATTGTTCGTCTGCAGAACGTACCCTAGCCATCTCAACCTTTCTCTCATTATGGTCCTAGAAAGTGGAATTGAACCCTATTTTTTTTATAAAACCTTCTATTTGGATATCTAAATAAATAAGATTGACAAAGTAAAATTCTTTTTTATTATAAATAAAATTTAAATAGTGTAATTTTTATTTCAATGTTTTAATAACTGAAAAAGAGAATATTTGTAATATAATTTGCTTTCAGTGACCCACAAACTTCCAAAATTTTATTTTACTGTAATTTAATTTTTATTTTCTGTGTTGTAATAAGTATGTAAGAAAAATATTTGTAATATAATTCATTTTCAGTAAAGCACCAATAGCGCACTAGGTTTTGGATTTTTACACAGAGGGGATGAGACAGTACCCTTACTTTTATGTGTGTAGTATTTTTTTTCAATCTCGATTCACGTAATTAATTAAAGCTTTGTTCGTTTTAAGATTCATTCATGTACTTTTCTCCTCCATCTAAATCTATTTAAAGCTTCAGCCTTTACCCCCTCCCAGAAAGTTCCCCTTTCTCTTAAATATTTCCTCATGAATCCACCCATTCCTTCCGGGGACAACCTGTTTTTCGTTTGACTGATTTTTCCCGTTAGTTCTCAACTATTTGTTTTGTAGAATTGCTCAAAATACATTTTGGATGTCTGGTGATATATATTTATGCATAAAATAGGGTATATCCAGTTACTTTAAAAAAACTCTTCAGTGCCGTAGACGGTACTTCTGTATTATCCAGTACGCGCTCGAGAATATTGCTAAATTTAAAAACTAAGAATGCCAGTTTCATATTCACAAAGACAAATGACGGGTGACAGAATGCATTGGACTATATAGTTGTAGATTAGGTGAGTGGGTAAAGTTAGTTTACCTTACCTTTACTCCCCTATTGTGCCAATATATACCCCAAATTGATACTTGTTCATTATTCAGAAAATAACTTAGTTGACTCAGTTTATAGATATGGAGCTGAAACAATTGAGACGCTTGTGGTACGCTTTACCATTACATAACAAACAGCCCTATGAGGTAATAAATAGGTACATTTTACCATGACATTAAAAAAAAGTCTCCCCTCCCCTCTCTCCTACTATAGTATTGCACAAGACTCAGGTATGCGTAATAAAGTTTTTAGGGACTAGTAGTTCCAATAGTGTGCCCCCCCCCTATGGGCCTTGTGGAATCTATTGAGCCTCCACTACTTTTCCTTATTTATTTTACATTTTTGGGGGTTTGAGACTGAGTTATTATAGCAGAGTAAAACACGAAGCTAAAGAAAATATTTTTCTTGCCTCTTCGAAATAAGAAGTCCATTTTAAATGAGAGAATAAAAAAATCTTGAAGAAAATATTTGCATAAGTAAAGAAACAGTTCCTTTTAGGTAAATAAATAGACGCTCTTTACCATTACATAACAAACAACTTTAAAATAGCATTGCACAAGACCCTGGTATGCGTAATAAAATATTTACGGGGGGGGGTAGTAGCTCCAATAATACACCCCCCCCCCCTATGGGCCTCGTGGAATCTAGTGGGTCCTCACTACTTTTCCTTATTTATTTTACATTTTTTGGGGGGGCCTGAGGCTGATTTATTATAGCAGAGTAAAACACAAAGCTAAAAAAAATATTTGTCTTGCCTCTTCGAAATAAGAAGTCCATTTGAAATCTACATGGTTCTGATTTCGAGTTTAGCACCATGTTATTTAAATGAAATTAACCCCCCCCCCTACTATAGTATTGCACAAGACTCTGCGTAATAAAATCTTTAGGGACTAGTAGTTTCAATAGTATGCCCCCCCTCTCGATGGGCCCCACTACTTTTCCTTATTTATTTTACATTTTTTGGGGGGCCTGAGGCTGAGTTATTATTGCAGAGTAAGACACAAAGCGAAAGAAAATATTTGTCTTGCCTCTTCAAAATAAGAAGTTCATTTTAAATCTACATTGTTCTGATCTAGAGTTTGGCTCCATGTTATTTAAATGAAATTGAGAAAAAAAGATAAACCCTGGTCTATTTCTTTTCGATGTTTCCCCCTCGTATTAAAAAAAAATCCCATTTCATGTTTCGTTTCCATAGTGTTAAATACGCCATCTTATTTTTCATCTCTGCTGAAACTAACCCAGTTCATACGTCTAAGAATCGTTTTGATATTGCAACCCGCTAGCATTCCTCGGGATACAACGCTTTAGTATTAAGCATAGTGTTGCAGTGCTATAATGGAATTTTATTGAAGAAATGTTGCTTAAAAGTGAAACATGAAATGGGATTTGATGTTCATTTTAATATATACTTGGAACAATTTATTACGAAAATGGTAAGAAGTACATATATATATATATATATATATATATATATATATATATATATATATATATATTTGTTTATAAATTATATAGCCCCACTAGATATTTACTTGATAATTCAATAGCTATGAAATTTATAAATATATATTTTAATAAGAATATCTCTCTTTCACGTATATTCACCAAGTATACTAAAAAAAATTGTTACCCTTTCCCTAGAATCACTATAGTCCAAATTTCTTTTCTCGGACATAATTTATTCACTTAACTATTCTGCACCAGTCGAATATTGTTAAACTAATGATAATATTATCATTGATTTCTCACCTTATATGTACATTTCAGAAGGTCATGGGTTTCCACCATAGTCCCGGTTTCATATCAAGAAAAAATTAACCAATCACAATACCTATTACCCAAGAAAGATTTCCCAAAACAGACAAATCAGTTAAGCAACTAGGTTTTCCCCTAAAGCCTTCCATTGTTGAGAAACTGATTAGACTTTCCCAAAATTGTTATGTAACTAAGGTTTTTCCCAAGGTCTTTGTTGACAAAAACATTTCTGGGTTTTCCCTCGTGACCTTGAACTTGGGACTCAGGGACTACGTACTTCCTATGAAAGGCGTATAGCAGCACGCATTATGGTACCCAATATACAACTCAGGTTTGTTTCTAAAAGGTACTGCTAATGCTATAAAATAAACTATTAAAATAAACATTTATTTTAGCCAAAAAAAGACTCTGTCTCTTCAGTACAGGGGTTTTCAACCGAATTGTGGCATAAAACTAGCATTCTAGTTAACAGAATGCCGAAAATCTAAAAGTATAATGTTTTAGAATTACGATAAATTTATATAGATATTGAATCTCCTGTTTCAGAGGCGGGGATGCCGCATAATACACATTCAATTCTAAAATGTGTCACTGATTCGAAACTGGGGAATAACGCCTTTTCCAGCCTTTATTTTTATCGTGTTTTTTAAACAGCCTTTTTCTATGTTTTTACTATTATTTGTCAGTTTGTTTGAAATAACAAAACTTTTATAAACAATTTTTGTATTTTCAAGATGTGTACTTTAGCACAAATAAGACATGTATTTCCCTTTCTTAATATCTTGAGAGTAGGTGTCTCCTGGAGCGTGTCAAATTCGGAGAATAATACGTTATTCTAGTGTTTGGCAGAAATGGAGAATCTTAGCTGTCATGCAATAGGTTAAGTTTAGCATATGGTTGCAGATACAAAATACAGTGAATAACAGTTTAGTCCTTCCAATTAAGGCACAAAGCCATTGGAGGGAATTCACCTTTCGAGTCCTGGCGGGGTCAAGCTTTAGGTTCATGGGTAGCTGGAATATTTTTCGAATAAACGGATTGAAGAATCATCTAGCATGTGCTTTAATAAGTGATTTTATGAGACTTTATCTATGTATCTGTGGTTTTTGAAATGACTGCAAGTGCTAAGGGGAAAAAACATCTAGGGAAGCAAACGAAAAAACTATCTGTGTAACGATATGATTGTCTTTGTTTTTTTTTCTAGTTGGGGGCAGTAGGCATCAATTCAAGTCTTTTCACAATGGCAATTCAAGTATTATACTCTCTATTTTGATTCGATGTCACTGCCAATTTGAGGGGTTTCAGGCTCTTTTTAAAATTCTCAAAAATTTATGCTCATTATTTAAAATTATCATTCTGTTAAGGCTGAATAATTGCTATCAATTCCAAATTAGTGTCCATTGGATTCTTTTCCCTAGACAATTCCAGTAGTCGGGACATTTCAGGTTCAAGCGGTCTGTACCCCGGAATAAAAGCAGTCCCCTGGAATACAAGCGGTCAGATAGCAGATTAACATGGGATTTTAAGCGGTCCATCAGGTGTAGATCTCTTAACCCCTCGTACGTGTGCAACGCGATCGGTTGCCAAGATTCGTATTAGAGCCCCTGGAAAGATTCCCAGGAGAGTCCCTGGCAAGCTTTCCATGAGAACCCCTGGCAAGTTTCCAAGCACGCTCTGGCAAGATTCTGCGCTCGCCCCTGGTACGATTTGCACCCTGGCAGGCTTCCCGGAATTCCAGGTGTATACACATGATTAATTGGAGTGTGATAGGGATAATGTACAAGTAGTAACAATATGTAATTAACTTGGGATCCTAAAGGGTCAGATAAACGGCGCTACCAACCCCTCAAATCGTTAAACCCGTGCAATACTGTCATCGGTTCTATTAAAGGGAACACACTTGGTAAGACTCCCATGACACACCCGTCTGGATTCGAAAGACGTCACAACACACCCCGTTTCAACCGGTCAGGTGTAATATACTTGACGTAATTTTATGTAGCCTTGCAACAGGAACCAATGGGAGAATCAACACTTATAACGTAACGACAGCACAAACACTATCTAATGATTGCGCAAACATCACTGTCATGCAATCATTTTTGGTGTTTTTTTTTCAATCGAGACGCTCAAAGTTTTTTTCTTTCTTTAACTTAATAGCAGCATAAACTTTATGTAACGCCAGCACACAACTTACGCAATGTTGGTGAACATCACTGTCAGATAATACCTCTTTTGACATTTCGTTTTTCATCCGAAACCCTCAACATATTTTTTCTTCCTTTTAACTTCATGACATTTTATTTTTTGCCCGAAACGTTCAACGCTTTTGTTTTCTTTCTTTAGTTGTTATTTTTTTTCTTTAGTTCTTAACCCCACCAGGACTCAAAAGGTCAATTTTCTTCCAATGGAATTGTGCCCTAACTGAGAGGACTAACAAGTTATTCCTAATATTTTGTCATATTCACTATATTCTAAAAGCAATCTATTGCGCGACACCTGAGACTCCCCATTTTTGGTACACACTAGAACGGTGTGTAACTGTCAACATTTTGGCTAGCTTTCGGAGACAATTGCACTCAAGGTATTTATAGCGATACAGTCTAAAGGGTGCTTAAATTATGTAAACTCTTTACTCGTCCTGAACAATACATCTTGAAAACAAAGAGTGTGTAAATAAAATTTTTATTAATAGAAACCAACTTACATCATTATTAAAAACAGAAAAAAACAGTTAAAAAACACGACAAAAAAAACTTGAAAAGAGGCTTATCATAATATATGTAAAAGAACCATTTATTATAGAAAAACACATCCTAGCATGCATTAACAGGGGCATATCGCTGATATTACATGCAAATTTATGCTCTATTAAGAATTTTAAGAAAAATACCCCGTTTTCTTTGAGTTCAACTTATGAATGTTTCAAAATATCCTGACAATATACGCCTGTCTCCTCCCCCGTAACAATCATTTTGAGACGGCGAGCTGATATCAGTGGTACATTTAAACCACATTAAAAGGTACTGTTGAAGGACTTTTAACGAAATGCATCGTTTCTTAGACAGGAATGTTAGATTTTAGCCCCCCTCTACCGAAAAAATCAATTAACACCTCCCGTCATATCTCTACGCTCTAGAGTTTACTAGTCCAAGCAACGTTCGCAACAATGACACGCTATTACTGCTCTTTGGAACCCCTACGACATCGCCCCATCTCCCACAAGACATCTTTCAGGCATTTCTTGTTAAAATTGTACTTCAACCATTGATTCTGGTTTTCGCTTGTTAAGCCCATCATAGTAGCCTCTAAAACACTCCACACCGCTGTGACATTACACATCATTTCGCTCCGAAAATAAGCTAGTAAATCTCATTTAACCGTTTTTTTTAACACCGAGAAGTCGCCATTTCGCTGCTAGAAAGTGATACTCCAAGCAATTTATGCAACAATGCCAAACTATTACTGCTCTGTGGCACCCCTCCGACATCACCCCATCTCCCCCAAGACACTTTTCCAGTCTTTTAATAATAATAAAAATTATGCATTTAATTCCCGTGATTCAAGTTTTTGCAACCCAAGCCTTTCATGATGTTCCACAAAATACATTACACGACCATGGCTTTACACACCTCCCACTCCATCAACCACACTGGCACCATCCCCCTAGGTTTTTCAACCTTTCCCCAGAGAAAATAAGCTCATAAATCTAAATTAAACACCGTTTTTACTTGAACAGCGGAACTAAGAATTTTATTGCTAGGGTGTGATAATCCAAGCAATTCACACAACAATGTCACACTATTACTGCTCTGCGACACGCCTCGAACATCGCCCTATCAAATCCAAGACTTTTTTTCAGAATTTTCTTGTTAAAAATTATACTTCAACCCCTTGGTTCAAGTTTTTGCAAGCCAAGCTTAACATAATAACCTACAAAACATTCCACACCACCCTGGCATTACGTGCCTAGCCCCTGCCATCCAAGTGCCCCCATCACTCCTAGTAAATTTTCAAACTTTTCCTCTGGACTCTTAAATTAGCCATCGGAGGACCCTAGCAACCAATTTAACCAGGCCCCTAGCAAGCAATTCCATCGGGGCCCTAACGAGCAATTCCAACGTGGGGTCCTAAACTAACAACCGGGCCATCGGAGGACCCTAGCAACAAAGTTAACTGGGACCCAAGAATCCAATTCAACCCCCTCCCCATCGAGCAATTACAACGGAGGATCCTAACCTAACCATCAGAGTACCCTAGTAAGCAATTCAACCGAGGCCCAAAAATTGTTCATGGAACTTGTAGCATGATGATTTTTATTCGTGGAACTTCTCACCTGATTTCGATCATTGAAATTGCTGTAAGCTGATTTTCCTCTTCGTGAAACTTTTTCCTCCTCACGAAACTGATTTTCTTCACGGAACCTGTTGTATGCTGATTTATGTTCGTGGAATTTGTTGAGAACTGATTTTTGTTCGTGAAACATGTTACACGTTGATTTTTCGCTTCGTAAAACTCGTTCATTGATTTTACTGCTCGTGAAACTGATTTTTTTCAAGGAACTTTTTGCGTGCTGATCTTTGTTCGTGGAACTTTTGCATGCTGATTTTTTTTGTTCGTGAAACTTGTTAAATGTTGATATTTTTTCTTCGTAAAACTTGTACATTGATTTTTCTCCTCACGAAACTAGTTTTGTTCATGGAAATTGTTGCGTGCTGATTTTTGTTTAAGAAACTTGGTGTCTGCTGATTTTTATTCGTTAAACTTGTTGCATGTTGTTTTTTTTCTCCTCTTGAAACTTGTACATTGATTTTTCTCCTCATGAAACTCATTTTGTTCATGGAACTTGTTGCGTACTGATTTTCGTACGTGGAACTTGTTGCGGACCAATTTTCACTGCCAAAACTTGTTGCATGTTGTTTTTACTCTTCGTGAAACTCGTACAGTGATTTTTCTCCTCGTAAAACTCATTTTCTTCATGGAACTTGTTAAGTGCCGATTTTTGCTCATGAAACTTTTTGCATGTTGGTTTTCCCTTCGTGAAACTTGTACATTGATTTGTTTCCCGTGAAACTTAATTTGTTCGTGCAACTTGTCGCCTGCTCACTTTTATTCATGGAACTTGCTGCGTGCAAATTTTTGTTCGTGAAACTTGTTACATGCTGATTTTTCTCTTCATGAGACTCGTACATTGATTTTTCTCCTCGCGAAACTGATTTTACGCATGGAACTTGTTGCAACCTTATATTCTGATTTGTGGAACTTTTTGCATGATAATTTTTCTCTTCGTGAAACTTGTATGGGTATTTTTCTCCTCGTGAAACTGATTTTTTTCAAGGAACTTGTTGTGCGCGGAACTTTTTTACATGCTGATTTTTGTTCGTGAAACATGTTACATGCTGATTTTTTTCTTCATGAAACTTTTTCTCCTCGTCAAACTGATTTTATTTATGGAACTTGTTGCATGCTGATTTTTTTTGTTCTTGGAACTCGCTGAGTGCCGATTTTTGTTCGTGAAACTCGTTGCATGTTGTTTTTTATCTTCGTAAAGCTCCCCAACTGTTTTTTTCCTCGTGAAACTGATTTTTTCATAGAACTTGTTGCCTGCTGATTTTGCTCGTGAAAATTTTCGCATGCTAATTTTTGTCCATGAAACTTATTGCATGTTGTTTTTCTCTTCGTGAAATTTTTTCCTCGTAAAACGGATTTTCTTCATTGATCTTAACGCGTGCTAATTTCTGTTCTTGGAACTTGTTGAGTGTTGATTTACTTTTGCTTGTGAAACTTGTCACATGTTGATTTTTCTCTTCGTGAAACTTGTACATTGATTTTTCTCCCCGCGAAACTAATTTTGTTCATAGAGCTTGTTGCGTGTTGCGTGCTGTTTTATGATCGTGGAATTTGTCGATTGCTGATTTTTACTCATGAAATTTGTCGCATGTGGATTTTTTCTCTTCATGAAACTCGTATATTGATTGTTCTCCTTGCGAAACTTATTTTACTCATGGAACTTATTGCATGCTGATCTTTTTCTACCTTGAACGTGTTGCATGCTGTTTTTCTGTTCTTTGTTGCTCGTAAAACTTCTCGCATGTTGATTTTTCTTTTGGCGAAACTTATACATCGATTGTTCTCCTCGTGAAACTGATTTTATTAATGGAGCTTGTTGAATTACTTTTGTTCGTGGAATTTGTTGCAAGCTGATTTTTCCTCGTGAAACATGCTGCATGTTCATTTTTCCCTTTGTGAAAATCGTACATTGATTTTTCTCCTGATGAAACTGATTTTGTTCATGGATCTTATTGCATGTTTTTTTCTGTTCGTGGAACTTGTTGCATGCTGATTTTTGTTTGCAAAACTTGTTTCACGTTGATTTTTCCTTTCACGAAACTCGTACATTGATTTTTTCTCCTGATTAGACCGTTTTTGTTCAAGAAAGTTATTACTTGCTGATTTTTGTCCGTGGAACATGTTGCATGCTGATATTTTGTTAGTGAAACGTGTTACATGTTGATTTTTCTCTTCGTGAAACAAATACATTTTTTTAACAGTAACACTGGGTTTACTTAAAAATAAAGTATACATCTTCGATTCAAACTGATTTGTTTCATAAAACGTTTTGTCCAGGAAACCTATTGCTTTTCGTTTTTCTCTTCGTGAAAAATTTTATTTCGTGAAACTTTTCCTCATGGATCTTATTGTGTGCTTATTTCTGTTCGTGGAACTTGTTGAGCGCTGATTTATTTTTGCTCGTGAAAATGGTACCATGTTAATTTTTCTCTTCGTGAAACTTGTACATTGATTTTTCTCCTTGCGAAACTAATTTTCTTAATGGAGCTTCTTGCGTGCTGTATTATGTTCCTGGAATTTGTCGAGTGCTAATTTTGCTCATGAAACTTGTCGCATGTTGATTTTTTCTCTTTTGTGAAAGTCGTACATTGATTTTCTCCTCACAAAACTGATTTTACTCATGGAACTTATTGCATGCTGATTTTTTTTTCGTTGAACGTGTTACGCATTGATTTTTCTCCTTGTGAAACTTATTTTCTTCATGCAACTGGTTGCGTGCTATTTTTTGTGTTCGTGGAACTTGTTGCACATTGATTTTTGTCGGTGAAACTTGTTATATGTTGATTTTTTTTTCTTTGTGAAACTTGTACATTGATTTCTTCTCATCGTAAAATATATACATTGATTTTTCCCATCGTGAAACTTATTTTCTTATGGAACTTGTTGTGTGCTAATTTTTGTTCATGGAACTTATTGCGTGCCAATTTTTGTTCTTAAAACTTGTTGCATGCTGTTTATTCTCATCGTGAAATTTGTCCATTAAGTTTTATTCTCCTCGCGAAACTGATTTCGTTCATGGAACTTGTTGCCTGCTGATTTTTGTCCATGTAGCTTGTTGAGTGCTGATTTTTGTTTGTGAAACTTGTTGCATGCTGATTTTTCTCTTTGTGAAGCTCGTACAGTGGTTTTTCAGCTGCCGAAACTCATTTTGTACATGGAACTTGTTGCGTGCTGTCTTATGTTCGTGGAACTTGTTGAACGCTGATTTTTGCTCATGAAACTTGTTGCATGTTGATTTTTTTTTCTTCATGAAACTCGTACCGTGAAACTGATTTTACTCATGGAATTTACCGTATGCTGATATTTTTTCTTCGTGGAACGTGTTGCGCGCTGTTTTTCTGCTCATAAGACTTGTCCCATGTTGATTTTTCTCTTGGCGAAACTTGTACATTGATTCTTATCCTCGTGGAACTGATTTTATTGTTGATGTTTCAATGTTAATTTTGGAACCTTTTCCTTGAAATGTAAGACTTGGAATATTTTTTAAGTGTTGTTTCGTGATTCACCTTGTCACTGTTATATTCTGCTGATTTTTCAAGTTCATTTTGGGAGTTTACCAGGTAGTTGAGTTGATCCCTTCAAAAATATATAATGGATAATTGGGGCAATAGATATTTATTGCAAATATAATAGCAAAACGCTCTTATGAGTATCATCAGTAATGACATTAGACATAAATTGACCAACGGAAGTTCTTCCAGAATGTCAAATTTCTGTTATAAAAATCTTCTATGTTATTTCTCAAGAAATGTGAAGATTTCTTTTAGTGGGGCATTGATTTTCTTGATCTTTTACTTTTCTCGTTTTGATCTGTTTCTTGTTTGCCATACCTCCTGTTCCATGACCATCGATGTAATTTTGAGCTTTCATAGGGTGGTAATGCTACCCTTTCTTCCAATAGTTTCTTACTTGACCAATCTGAAACTGAGTTTCTCTCCATTCTATTTGAATTTATCTCCTCCAGATTTATATCATTTATTGTAAAGTCTCCATCATATAAAATGATTACACTAGACTCGTATGAATTGGTAAAGTCATGATAGTGGTCCTTACAGATGTTACAGTCACAGTAAAGAGGTACTTCTATTTCAATATTGTCATCCATCATGGCTTAATTTGAAATTAGTTGTGTGATTGTTTATAAATAGATGAAGCGTTAATCTTAAAGATGTTTATTGCTTAAATATCACTATTAAACACGACTAGGATATTTTTAAAAATGGTCTCTTGGATGGTTTTTGCCCAATATTCTTGGTTAGATTTATTCGAGTATTTAATTTTCTTAGAATGTTTTGAAAAAGCTTATTCCAATTTTCAGAGAAAAAACGTTCGTTCATGTTTCAAAGGATATCCTAGAACTAAACATAGCGTATAAGTCGCAAATGAAAAGGGAAAGTAAGCTAAAACATGTTTATTGCTTAAAAATATATTCAACAAACAAAAAATATTTGGAAAAATATGCATACATAATCTCACTTCATCTTCAGGGCGATGATATGTGTCTTCAAATCGGGGACAGTTAAATTGTTTTAAAACTAGCTGTGTGATTGCTTCTGGTAACATACCTAATGGTAAAGGAAATTTTAAGCTTAAATATGTTTATTGCTTAATCCTTTTATTAGAAGGAGCAAATTCTTAGGCCTTTGAGTATCTTATATATTTTTCCGTGTTAGGTATATTTTCAGATTCCCATTGAGCGAAATAGCTTAACTTGATCATCAGGATCATGTAATGAATGCAGAAATTTCTCACATGTGAAGTCTTCTAAGTTGAGTAATGGTATGTCTTTTTCATATTTTCCTAGTAAGAGCTTATCAATTGGTTTTTTTCCCTTAACACAAACAGCTTGTACACTGAAAAAACCGCATATTTCCTGAATTTCCTCTTGTACTTGTTTCATTTCATAACCATTTTCATTGCATGGTCTTATGATTTTGTCGTTACAGCCGTTTTGATGTATAAAATTTAATGCTGGGCACCAACTTTTTTTACCATACTTAAACACACTGTATTTGAAGGTCCATTTATAGCTATAAACTTCATGGCGTTGTTCATCTAGCAATAAGAAAGCCGCTTCGAATATAACACCAGTCGAGGAATATATCAGTCCAATATTATCTGTGTCAATCACACCAAACATTATGATAGCTGAAAAAAGGCTTAAATTAAACAAGTTCGAAAAGGACTGTCAAATATTCAACCCTATAATGGTCAATGTCCTTAAGACGGAGCCTTATCAGGCTCTTTTGTTCCGAGAAAAGTATAAAAGTATGCTAAGATGCATAAAGTATGATGAACAAAACAAAAATAGGAGACATAGGAGTGTAAGATGAAAACAATATAGCATATTTTGCACTTTAACAATTATTCAACTTTATTTCTGCTCATCTTTGATTTATTGTAGCAGCTCTTTACTTTTAGTTGAAAAATATCTTTTGTGGAAAAAGAAAAAATTTTCATATTTAATTTGCGTGGCTATATGCACTACTTTATTCAAGACAGAAATTACATACTACCTCACTTATTAAAAAAGCATGCACATCATTAAGTTTAGCTTTGAAAACGAAGCTTTATTCTATAATCTCCCTTTTGGTTTTACTGAGATCAAACCCTTAAATCCTAAACTAGGATGAATAAAACATAATTGGAAGAAATAAGAGTGTAAGATCAAAACAATATAACATATTTTGTGCTTGAACAATTCTTCGACTATATTTCTGCTCATCTTTGATTTAATATTGCAGCTCTTTACTTTTAGTTGAAAATATCTTTTGTGGCAAAAAAAAATTCTTGTATTTATTTTGCCTGGCTACATGTACTACTTTATTCAACACTGAGTACGTATTCCCTCACATATTAAAAAGCATGCACATCATTAAGTTTAGCCTTGGAAAAAAAAATTCTATAATCTTTCTTTCGGTTTTACTCAGATAAACCCTTAGATCCTAAAAAATGATGAATAAAACATAATCGGAATAAGAGTGTAAGATCAAAACAATATAACATATTTTGCGCTTGAATAATTTTTTCGACTTTATTTCTGCTCATCATTGATTTAATGTAGCAGCTCTTTACTTTTAGTTGAAAATGTTCTTTGTGGAAAAAAACCTTCTTATATTTAATTTGCATGGCTATGTGTACCACTTTATTCAACACTGAAAGTACGTATTCCTTCACTTAATTAAAAGCATGCACAGCATTAAGTTTAGCCATGGAAAAGGAACATTATTCTATAGTTTCCCTTTCGGTTTTACTCAGATCAACCTTCAAATCCTAAAAGATGATGAGTAAAACATAATTGGAAGAAGTAAAAGTGTAAAATCAAAACAATGTAACATATTTTGCGCTTGAACAATTATTCGAATTTATTTCTGCTTATCTTTGATTTAATGTAGCAGCTCCTTACTTTTAGTTGAATACGTCATTTGTGGAAAAAAACCTTCTTGTATTTAATTTGCATGGCTGTATGTACTACTTTATTCAGCACTGAAATTACATATTCCCTCACTTATTAAAGTGAGGGAGTAAAACTCACGTTTTGCTCAGATCAACCCTTAAATCCTAAAATATGATGAATGTCTTTACTAACCTTTTATTGCACTGAACTATTTAAACATAAGAAAATAAATAAATAAATAAAAACCCATTTCTGATTCTGTATTGATCAATTTCTCTGACTCAATCTTTAATCATTCTTAAACAATGCTGAAGAACAAAAACAAAACCACCTTTTTGTTATAATTTCAGCGTCTATAGTTCGTCTATTATTATAAATGGCTTGGACATCAGATAGTCTTGGATGTAATAGTCAATTTGAAGGAGACGGTTTGCTCTTTACTAGCATTTTGTTACACTGTACTATTTGAACATAAAAAAAAATAAATATATAAAAACCAATCTCTATTTCTGTATCGATCAATTTTTCAGACTCCATCTTTAATCATTCTTAAACAATGCTGAAGAAAAAAAAACACTGTTTATCGGTTTTAAATTATTAAGAAGATTATTTTTATTGAATATACTTTTTCCTTATAATTTCTGTGTCTAAACTTCGTATATTATTTGAGAACAATTTTAACTATTACGCCAATTAATAGTTAAAATGTCAATTGGCATTTAACTATTAAAATATTTTTTCTCTCATGTCAATTGACAACTATTTTAAAAATACATTCTTATTTTCATGGTCCTCTGATTGCATATTGCCGAAATTATTTCAATGTTTTACCAACGTATTCAAGCGACTTGAACCGTCAGACTTGTTCAGCGTATATCTCGGACAGTTTTAAGTGTTATTTTGAAAAGAAAATAATACCATATCATGCTGGAACTGTATACAAAGAAAATTCTACTTAAAAAGAAACCTGAAATGAAAGTGTTTTGTGCTGGAATTTTATAGAAAACATGTGGTTTAAAAGTAAAACATGAAAATTAGGGGAAAGAGTTGAGGAGGTCACTTCAAAACGCTTTCCCGGGATAAACTGTAGCCTATAGACACATCTTTAAAGATGTTATTTTCATAACATAACCCCCTTTTTCAAGACAGCTAGAAGCAGGTAAAGTAGAATAATTACTAAAAAGTTGGATAATTTGTCTGTTTAGGTCATAGAAATTTTTTAAATGACAACATTCTAAATTACTATATCTGATATTTTTAAGTAAAAAAAAATGTCAAAATCGAGTGTTTAATCGGCTCTTCTATCCGATTCTCAATAGATTGGGTCTTAAGATGTTTTGATAACTTTTTTCTTATATTTATAACATGTGTTTCGGGGTAGACATTCCCTCAAACATATCTCTATTTGGTAAGCAATTAATATTTCCAGTCTTTCTCTCTTAATATAATTGTTGCCCACACCCCCCATTTGGTACTTGTGTATTATAACGACCACCCTTATAAATTTAAATTCCCTGGTTAAATATATTTGGAAATCCAAATAAATATTCTCAAGATACCCCACTAAAAATAAAAAAAAACTAGTAAAATCAAACTGTTCTCTTACTATTAAAAGGTGCATTGAAAATCCTTCCTTACGTTAGTTCTGGTTGTAATGAGTGGTTGTAAGGGCATCTAGGTTATTTTTAGTCATCCATATTTGGACTCCCATTAGTAAAATATTGTCGTCATAGTCTATTGTTAGAAGTTCTGGCTGGACTCCAATTGTTTCCCATATTTGGTGTTTCATTAGAATTGCATAGGTTTATACTACTTACAACCGATAAAATAAAAGTTCAACATAGGGATATCCTTTTTAATAGACAGTGTATAGAAATTCACAAAAAATACCAGATATTTCGGTCACATATATAGTGACCGTCATCAGTAGTAAAACTAAACTAAAACAATTTAAAACAAAGTTTATATACGAAATATAATAAAACTACATATTGTTTAATTCTCTAATTCTGTTCAAAGCAAAGGCGGAAGCTAGCCTCCTTGACCTTCTTGGGTTCGGTTCATTAGCGTTCAATGATATAACATTTGGAGAAAGGTCAACTACATTTGGCGAATTGAACTTTACTCTGTCAGATTTTAATAAATTGTCATAGATAGAGTTCAGCCCAAATTCACCTGTATCCCGATTCGAAGCGATATTCTTGAATAAGATTTTCTTTATTTCAAGAGTTTCACGAAAATTTTGGTTAAAGCCCCGATCCCTAGAAATCAAAGAGACATTCTCGAACAAAATAGCATGGTCTTGAAAATTGAAAATATGTTCTGAAAGGGCTGAAGTAAAATCTTCAGACTTTGAATCTTGCTTTAAAGCCGAAGAAATATAATCTTTATACTGTAATTATCTCATTTCCAAACTCTGGGTAGTACGTCCCACATATGAGCTTCCTCAAGTACATGGGATCTGATAAACCCCACTTTGTTGCCCCAATGAAGTTAGATCCTTCCCAGAATTATTAAAACTACCCAAAGTATTATTATTATTTAAAGCTACCCTTAAACCATTACTCTGTAAAATTCTTTTAAGTTTTTCACTTAGCCCGGGTTTTGAATGAAAAAGTATTAAACAGGGCTAGTGCCCTTTTTAATAGTCGAAAGTGATTGGAGGGCCCTAACCCCCCTCTCACGCCGACCTTTTCCCCAAACACATCCAATAAAAATTTTTAGATAGTAGTTTTGTTCAACTTAGTTAAAATTTTTAGAAATTAAGTCTTTGAGGATGATAACCCCCTCAGAGCCCTCAGTGCGAGATTTATAATTTCTTTCCTGGGAGTATATAAGAATTATTTAGATAGGAAACTTATCGAAACTTTGATAATGGTTCATTCGATTGGAAACTTAGAGAGCTTGTGCCCTTTTTAATAGTCGAAAATGTTTGGAGGATATCTCACACCCCTCTCACACTCACCATTTCCCCAAGCACATCCAATCAAAATTTTGAGATAGCCATTTTGTTTGACGTAGTTAAAAGTAAGGAAATTATGTTTTTGAGGATGACAGTCCCCCGCAGCCCTCAGGGTAAGGGTTGTAAATTATGCCCTGGGGCATTTAAGGTTTTTATAGAAAGCGTTGTCGTAGAAACTTCAAAAAGGGCTCCTTCGATTGGAAATTGAAAGGGCTAGTGCCCTTTTTAATAGTCAGAAGTGATTGGAAGGCAACTAAACCCCCTCTTACGCCCACCATTTCCCCAAACAAATCTAATCAAAATTTTGAGACAGAAACTTTGTTCAATATAATTGAAAGTTCTCGAAGTAAGGTCTTTGAGGATGACAACCCCCCCCCCTCAGCCCTCAGTGCAAGGTTTGTAAGTTATGCCCTGGGGGGTATATAAGGTTTTTATTGAAAGCGTTGTCGTAAAAACTTCAAAAGGGCTTATTCGACTGGAAATAGAAAGGGTTAGTGCCTTTTTTAATAGTTGAAAGTGATTCGAGATCAACTAACGCCCCTCTCACGACCACCATTTCCCCAAACACATCCAATCAAAATTTTTAGATAGCCATTTTGTTTAACGTAGTTGAAAGTTCTGGAAATCAGGCCTTTGAGGATGACAACCCCCTAACAGCCCTGAGGGCAAGGGTTGTAATTTATGCCCTCGGGCCATATAAGGTGTTTATAGAAAGTGTTGTCGTAAAAACTCAAAAAGGGCTCATTCGATTGGAAATTGAAAGGGCTAGTGCCATTTCTAATTGTCGAAAATTATTGGAAGGCTTGACATTTTTATAGTAAAGACCGATGTGGGTACAATATATATACATTTTTTATTTTATTTTTTTTTATTTTTTTCTTTTTTACCAGGGCTCTTCGTAGGCCTATCGAAGAATTTGTCGTAGGAACTTCGAAAAGGGCTCAGTCGAGTAAAAAAAAAGAAGAAAGGGCTAGTGCCATTTTTAATAGTCAATGATGATTGGAGGGCAAATAATCCCCCTCCCACATCCACCCTCCCATTTGCCCATTATGTTTAAAAACTAAATGTTGCCTTAAGATTAAATCAAAATGCACTATGTTAATGTTAATTCCCAATAAGGCATCTCAGCAGAATCCAAAGAAAGACTGAGGAACTATGTTCAAACTTTCGGGGCTACTTCTGCTCTTAAAATTTAACCAAATCAAAAAAGTGTAAGTGTATCCAAGCTATCAAAGAAAGTAAAAAAATTTTTTTGCGAATGGTATCAAGTTTTTTATTTCAGGTCAACTAGAGGAGGTATGCAACTAAATTAAACACAAATATTTGTGTCCAGATTTTTAAAAGGGTGTATGTTGTTAAAAACTGCTGAAAATTTTTCTCGAGCATACAAATAGCAGGCCAAACTGTAAAGTCTTAAAAAAACGAAACGATCTTAAAGTATTATTTTTCTTTTTCCCTGAAAAGACTGTCAATATAAAACGAACAGAAAATAATTAAAAAAAAACTTCTTCCACAAAACAAGTTTTTCAAAGAAAAGTAAAGAATTCCATTAAAATCAAAAATGAGCAAAAACAAAATAAAATAATCTACCAAGCGTGAAAATACCAGAAATCACCATCGATAAATAAACGAAACCCAAAACGAACAGAAATGACAACAAATAACCGAGTCAAACTCAAAAAGAGCAGAAATTAACATGAGTAGGGCTCAAAACCCCCAATGCCTTTCTATGGCCCGAACGTAATTTGCACTTTACTGAAAAAATACAAATGAATATGCATTGTCAGTTTAATATACATATACTGATATTTAGTAATCATAATGTTAATATTATTTGATTTATTAAAATTATAAATGTAAAAACA
Organism: Artemia sp. Qi Xiang Cuo; assembly: GCF_049724085.1. NCBI lineage: Eukaryota > Metazoa > Arthropoda > Branchiopoda > Anostraca > Artemiidae > Artemia > Artemia sp. Qi Xiang Cuo. The sequence continues at coordinate 44,537,282 of NC_142795.1, forward strand.
TTTATATTTTTTCAGTAAAGTGTAAATTATGTTCTGGCCTTGGGAAGGCATAGGGATTTTGAGCCCTACTCATGTTAGTTTCTGCTCGTTTCGAGTTTGCTCAAACTTGTTGGGGGCTCACTCTGGTTAAAACCATAAATTTTTTTCTCAGACTAAACTGATAACCTGTCGAAATTCTAAGTTTCTTTTAGCCTATATAACGTTTTCGTCAAGTATTAAGACGTTAAACATTACATATCTCTTAAAATGTTCTTCCTTTTCACTTTTCATCAATGAGATATCCCAAGTTGAAAAAGTAAAATCCAAATTTCCAAGGAAAAGAAGGATAATTGTCAGTTAATACCTCTCTTTGGACATGCTTTAGCTTACGAGTAAGAACCCGTCCAATATTAGACCTGACTGTTCTCTTCTTTTCAGCAGTTTTTTCACCTCCTAAGCTACATCCATTGTATATTTTAGGCTTTTAAATACTTAATAATTAATATGCATCTAAAAGCTGACATGTAATCAAAACAACAAGTAATGTGTAATTGGCGAGCCAGTAATTCAAACTGCCTTCTGTCTGTTAAGTGGTAACTGATGAGCCGTAATCACTCATTGAAAACTACTTTTTATTATGAATATTCATGTATTTTGTCATGTACATTAACTTCCTTTTCTAGCTTAACAAACATTACCCTGATTGTTCTAAGGTGAAAACCGTGGGATCGTGAGCTCCAATCGTTATTCATAGGTTTAAAGCTAGTGATTGACATTTCAAAAAAGCTACTACATCCAATCAATCAAGGAAGTAGTCCTTTATAAGGAAAGCTAACATGAAAGCTTTAGTTCCTGATATGGCCAGAATCGTAAAAACTATGCTTGAACACAAAAAAAACTTCACTCAGACTAATAAATATTTTACATATTAAGTTTTTGCGACTCAGATTTTTTCGTTTGTCAGTTTCAAGATGGATTTCAGCGGTTAGTGTAAGTTTCTTCAAAAAGTTCACACTGCTGCGTAAACCAGATCTGCACCAGATTAATAGTGCAATGTTTGATGTTGTTATAAGTTGAAGTCTTGATCGATTTTCGGACATTTCATGGAAATGAAGGGGTTACTCAGGCTAATAGTAAACGATACAGCAGAAACAGTTGGAGGGGGAGTCACAGAGCGTTCTGCCCACTAGAATTTTGCTTCAGCAAAGTGGTATTGGTTACCATTTTACGGCACAAAACTACAATTTTGCCTCAAAGGGAGCCACATTGCTATCAATTATATTGCATATATAGCATAATATTGATAAAAAGTATACATTGCTGATCGAAATTTAAGAGGCAGTAATGCCGTATGGGGGTTCATTCGTTCCTAAAAAGTTACGTGGGCCATATTAAATGAGCGGTTAATATACATATTTATTTTAAAGCTTCTTTAACGAGGTTGATTCATTTGATGCTTGATAAAATTATTTACAGTTAAGTATACTTAGGTTTTAGCTATTATGGAGGAGGGTCGGTTTTATCATTTTGAAAGTGAGTGGGGCGTTAAACCTGATGCCTCAAAAGGACATTTTTATGCGAAATTTTTCCAACTCTTGGTAAATCTTAAGAAAAATATTATCTCAGGGGGGGGTGGCTAATCCCATGTCTGCCTTCAATTAGACTAAGGCGGAATATGGGTGTTGCGGGGAGATAGCTTTCCTCTTCTTGCAGAAATATTTTTTATTTGTAAAAAAAAAGAACTTCCTATTTTCTTACTTTCACGAACTGCTTAAAAAAAAAAAAAAAAAAAAAAAAAAACAGAACCTAATACTTCCAATCAAAAGTCAATAAACAAAATTCTGGTAACGGTTGCTTTGCCCCTTATGGTCACTTCGCTTACGGCATTCATGATGCAATTCCCGATATTTCCACCTTTTGTACTAGGAAGTATACCAATATATTCTTTTTTGTTACAAATAAAAAATATTTCTGCAAGAAGAGGAAAGCTATCTCCCCGCAACACCCATGTTCCGGCTTAGTCCAATTGAAGGGAGACGTAAACAATCGACCTTTATCCCTATTACTCGATTTAACATCTTTACATTGACTTTTTCAATTGTAGGGCCAAGTTAAAGAAAGTCAGCTCAGTCAGCTCAGGGAGAAGGAGTTATGAAACCTAAAGGAGGAGCGTGGTTCGTCAACTTGGAAGCGTATGAAATGATAAAAAAAAGTTTTAGTAGAAACACAAGTTGATCCATTAACTTCCGGACATTACTTTTAATGTGTTTGTAATTATGTTAAATCTATAGACACACACAAGACACACATTACATAAATCCCAATTCTGAGATAATGAATACTGATTTAATATATGGTCTTGTCTAAAACAAATAAGCTGATTTTTATAGATTCTGACAATGAGTTAGAAAGGCAAAAGGGTTCATTTAGTGGATTAACCCACTAACGCCCAAGACCAAATAACAGTAAAATTTTGCGATGCTTACTGTAGTCCAGTGAACAGTGAAATAGGGTTTTAACTTAAAAATTTGTGGTGTCAAGTGTGTTTTTGTACCAACAGTGTAACCATGGGGCTATGTTCCCGTATGGGGACATTGGGAGTTAATATTGTCCTTGGAACTGAAGTACATATAGGGATACATACTTTTTGTCAAGCTTAATGAAATTTAGTATAAAAGATAATTTAAAGTTAGACATCGAATTGCTCTTAACACCTTGTAAGTGAAGTTTGACACTCTTCCCACCCTATCCGTGCATTTATTTTGCATACTGGGTATTGATTCTACTTCTCTTCTTCCATCAAAACATAAGTGATTGATTTCCTAGGGTAGATCTGTGGAGATCCTAAGCTCCCACCATTACCTGGACTGTAGGTTCCAAGCTGGTGAACGAAACCGCGTTTTCCTCTGGTTAAGCGGTTCTAAAGAGTCGTTACTTGATGCTACACGAGCAGTTGTGCTATCCTTCCAATTTATTGCCAAAACCACTTGATCTGACCCAAAGTCATAATAACCAAGTTCCTTCTTTTCAATTAATTAAAAAACTGTTTCCACAAAATAAGTTTTTCAAAGAACTCCTTTAAACAAAAAATTAGCTGAAAAAATATAAATGTTTTTACTTTTATAACTTTAATAAATCAAATATTAACATTTTGATTACAAAATATCAGTATATGTATATTAAACTAACAATGCACATTCATTTGTATTTTTTCAGTAAAGAGCAAATTATGTTCTGGCCTTGGGTAGCCATAGGAGGTTTTGAGCCCTACTCATGTTAATTTCTGCTCGTTTTGAGTTTGACTCGGTTATTTATTGTAATTTCTGTTCGTTTTGGGTTTCATTTATTTATAGATGCGGATTTCTGGTAGTTTCAAGCTTGGTAGATTATTTGATTTGATTTTGGCTCATTTTGGTTTAATGGAGTTCTTTACTTTTCCTTAAAAAACTTATTTTGCGGAAGAAGTTTTTTTAAATTAATTTCTGTTCATTTTATATTGATAAAGTCTTTTCAGGGACAAAGAAAATAATACTTTAAATCTTTTATTTTTTTTTAGACTTTATAGTTTGGCCTGCTATTTATATGCTGGAGAACAATTTTCAGTAATTTTTAACAACATACACCCTTTTAAAAATCTGGACACAAATAGTAGTGTTTAATTTAGTTTAATACCTCCTCTAGTTGACCTGAAATAGAAAACTTGATTCTATTCACAAAAAAGTCTTTTTACTTTCTTTGATAGCTTGGATACATTTACGCTATTTTGATTTGATTAAATTTTAAGAGCAGAAGTGGCCTTGAAAGTTTGAACATAGTACCCTCAGTCGTTCTTGGGATACTGTTGAGATGCCTTATTGAGAATTAGCATTAACACGGTGAATTTTGATTTAATCTTAAGGCAATATTTAGTTTTTAAACATAATGGGCATTTGGGAGGGTGGGTGTGGGAGGGCGATTAGTTGCCCTCCAATCACTATCGACTATTAAAAAGGGCATTAGTCCTTTCTGTTTTCAATCGAATGAGCCCTTTTTGAAGTTCCTACGACAAATCCTCCGATACGAAGGGCCCTGGTCTTAACAAAAGAAAAAAAAATACATTGTATTCACCACGATCTTTACTATAAAAACGTAAAGCCTTTCAATCATTTTCGACTATTAAAAAGGGCACTAGCCCTTTCAATTTCCAATCAAATTAGACGTTTTTGAATTTCTACGACAACGCTTTCTATAAACATCTTATATGCCCCAAGGTCATAACTTACAAGCCTTGCCCTGAGGGCTGTGAGGGGGTTGTCATCCTCGAAGACCTATTTTCCTGAAGTTTCAACTACGTTAAATAAAATGGCTATCTCAAAATTTTGATTGGATGTGTTTGGGGAAATGGTGGGCGTGAGAGGGGCGTTAGTTGCTCTTCAATCACTTTCAAATATAAAAAAAGGCACTAGCCCTTTCAATTTCCAATCGAACGAGCTTTTTTGAACTTTCTACGACAACGCTTTCAATAAAAACCTTATATCCCCCAGAGCATAAATTAAAAACTTTGCCCTGAGGGTCGGGAGTGGGGGTGTCATCCTCCAAGACCTAATTTCCAGAACTTTCAACTACATTTAACAAAATTGCTATCTAAATATTTTGATTGGATGTGTTTGTTGAAATGGTGAGCGTGAGAGGGGGGTTAGTTGCCCTCCAATCAATTTTGACTATTAAAAAGGGCACTAGCCCTTTCAATTTCCAATCGAATGAGCCGTTTTTGAAGTTTCTACGACAATGCTTTATATGAAAACCTTATATGTCCAGGGTATAACTTACAACCCTTGCCCTGAGGGCTGTGAAGGGGTTGTTATCCTCAAATAAATAATTTCCGGACCTTTCAACTAAGTTGAACAAAATGGCTATCTCAAAATTTTGATTGGATGTGTTTGGGGAAATGATGGGCGTGAGTGGGGGGTTACTTGCCCTCCAATAACCGTCGACTATTAAAAAGGGCACTAGCCGTTTCAAATTTCAATAAAATTATTCCTTTTTGAATTTTCTACGACAAAGCTTTCTATAAAAAAAAACATATATGCCCCCAGGGCATAACTTTCAACCCTTGCCCTTAGGATTGTGGGGGGAGTGTCATCCTCAAAAACATAATTTCCGGACTTTTTAACTACGTCGAACATTTCAACAGAAACCTTATATGCACCCAAGGCATAACTTACAACCCTTATCCTAAGGGCTGTGGGGGAAGTATCATCTTCAAAGATATAATTTCCGGGCCTTTTAACTACTTTGAACAAAATGGCTATCTCAAAATTTTGATTGGCTGCGTTTGGATAAATGGTGGGCGTGGAAGGGGTGTTAGTTGCCTTCCAATCACTTTCGACTATTAAAAAGGGCACAAGCCATTTCAATTTCTAACCAAATGAGCCCTTTTTGAAGTATCTACGGAAACGCTTTCTATAAGAACCTTATATGCCCCCAGGGCATAGCTCATAACCCTTGATCTGAGGAATGGGGGGGGGGGTGTATATGCCCCCAGGGCATAACTTACAACCCTTACCCTGACGGCTGTGGGGGAAGTGTCATCCTCAAAGATATAATTTCCGGACCTTTCAACTAGTTTGAACAAAATGGCTATCTCAAAATTTTGATTGGATGTGTTTGGGGCAAAAGGTGGGCGTGAGAAGGGAGTAAGTTGCCCTCCAATCACTTTTGACAATTAAACAGGGCAACAGCTCTTTGAATTTCCAATCGAATGAGCCCTTTCTGAAGTTTCTACGACAAAGCTTTCTATAAAAACCTTATATGCCCCCACAGCATAACTTACAACCCTTGCCCTGAGGGCTCTGGTGGAGTGTCCTCCTCAAAAACATAATTTCTATTTGGAAATCAACTACGCTTAACAAAACGGTTATCTTAAAATTTTGATTGGATGTGTCTGGGGAAATGGTGGGCGTGGAAGGGGTGTTAGTTACCTTCCAATCTCTTTCGACTACTAAAAAAGGCACTAGCCGTTCCAATTTCCAATCGAACGAGCCCTTTTCCAAGTTTCTACGACAATTCCTTCGATACGAAGTGCCCTAGTCTTAAGAAACAAAAATAAATAATAAATAATACATTGTGCCAGCATCGTTCTTTACTTAGGCAGCGCTATTGCGCTGCCTATTATAGCTTTGTTTTTTTTTTAGGCAACATCTCTTCAAGTAATTTTCACGTATAGTGACTTAGGCACGAAATCCTTGCTTGTGAAGCTGTGTGAGAAGATCGTGGCTTGTGAAGATATTGTCATAGAGACTTCGTGATGGGACGCTTTTCCAACAACATACATTAGGTTTGTGACCTTTGGATCAAGTTGTATTGCTGGCTGTTGCACAATCTTTGCTTAGCCACTGCACAGATCGATGTTTTAGGGGTAACCGTGGAAAAGATAGCAACCATGCTCTGTATTAAAATCAAATCAGTTTTCCTTGGTTAAACATTTTGCAGCTATGACGACCAAAAACAGGTATGTATGTTCGTCCATGGAAAGTTTGCTGAAGTTTAGTGTTCACGGTATCTAACAATGACCTCGCTTTAACTATTTTGTCGCTTTCCTTTAGCTCATTATTATTTGCAAAGTGCAGGTCTTAGAAATATGTTGTGGATCATGACTTGGCCATCTATAGTAATGACTAGGTCATCTGACCGTGACCAGTACATTTTCTCAATGGGAAAGCGATGATATTCTGAGGGTAGCATAATTCCCAAGAAAACAGTCAATTTCTTCAAAGCTCAATGTAAAATTGATGTCACTATGCCGAGAAGCATATCGTGGTGTTTCCCATACGGTCACAGCACTCACAGCCAAACAGTTTGTGATAACGAACAGTAAGTAAGGAGCAATGCAGCTCAATAGTAACCAAAACTCTAATAAACAGAGTTTTGATAGCAATAGATATATCAAAAGAATTGAATTTTGATGCTTATTCAAAATGTATAAAATTCATTAAACTTAATGTTATCCATCAAAAGTTAAGAGCTTGAAAAAATTTTCCCAATTTTTGAAAAAGAGGAAGACACCCCCAAACCACTAAGCGATATTAATGAAAATAATACCATCAGATTCAACATCCCTGAGAACCATGCTGTAGAGATTTCAAGCTCTTATCTACAAAAATGCGGAATTTGCATTTTTTTGCCGGAAGAAAGATCACGGATGCATGTTTTTTTCCCTAGGGTTGATCTTATCGAACCAATGATCGTAGACAATCGGGAGAGGGTCCATTTGATAGAAAATAAAAAGTTCTGGTGCCCTTTTTCAGTGGCCAAAAATATTGAAGGGCAGCTAGCCCCCCTCCGACGCTCATTTTTCCCCGAATACACCCGATCAAAATTTTCAGATAGCCATCGTTTCAGTATAGTCTAACAATCTATTAGCTATGCCTCTTATGATGACTTGACCCCCGACAGTACCTAGGGTAAGGGCTGTAAGCTATAAACTTTAAGGGTTGTAAGGGCTGTAAGTAGTATAAGCCTATGCAATTCTAATGGAACACCGAATATGGGAGACAATTGGAGTCCAGCCAGAACATCTAAAAATAGCCTATGACGATAATATGTTACTAACGGGAGTCCAAATATGAAGGACTAAAAATAACCAAGAGGCCTTAACAACCACTCATAGCAACCAGAACTAATATAATGAAGGATTTTCAATATAGTTCATACTAGTAAGAGAACAGTTTGGTTAGACTCGTTTTTTTATTTTTGGTGGGGTGTTTTGAGAACATTTATTTAGATTTCCAAATACATTTAACGAGGGAATTTTAAACGTATAAGGGAGTTCGGTATAATACACAAGTGTAAAATGAGGAGTATGGGAAATAACTATTTAAAGAGATAATGGCTTGACATATTAATTACTTGCCAAGTAAAGCTATGTTTGAGGGAATGTCAACCCCCACACACATGATATAAATGTAAGAAAAAAAGTTATCAAAACATCCTCAAACCCCATCTATTAAGAGCTGGATAGACGAGCGAATTTAACAGTTGATTTTGATTTTTTTTTTTTTTTACTTAACAGTATAAATATGGTGATTTAGAATGTTGGCAGAAATAAAGTAAAAAAATTGTTCAAGCGCAAAATATGTTATATTGTTTTGATCTTAAACTATTATTTCTTCTGATTGTGTTTTATTCATCATCTTATAGGATCTAAGGGTCGATCTGAGTAAAATCGAGAGAGAGAGATTATAGAAAAATGTTTCTTTTCCTTGGCTAAACTTAATGATGTGCATGCTTTTTAATAAGTGAGTGAATATGTACTTTCAGTGTTGAATAAAGTAGTACCTATAGCCATCCAAATTAAACATTAGAAAGTTTAATTCTTTCCACAAAGGATGTTTTCAACTAAAAGTAAGAAGCTGCTATATTAAATCAAAGATGAGCAGAAAAAAGTCGAATAATTTTTCAAGCGCAAACTATGTTATATTGTTTTGATCTTACACTTTTATTTCTGCCAATTACGTTTTGATCATCATACTTTATTCATCTTAGCATATTTTTATAATTTTTTCGGAACAAAAGAGTCTGACAAGGCTCCATCTTAAGGAAACTGAGCATTATAGGGTTGAAGGTTTGACAGTTCCTTTCAAATTTGTTTAATTTAAGCCTCTTTCAGCTCTTGTAATGTTTGGTGTGATTGACACAGAATATATTGGATTGAAATGTTCCTCGACTAGTTTTTTTTGGAAGCGGCTTTCTTATTGCTAGATGAACAGCGCCGTTAAGTTTATAGCTATAAATCGAACGTCAAAAACAATAAGTTTAAGTATGATTAAAAAAGATAGGTCCAACATTCAATTTTGTACATCGGAAAGGCTGTTACGATAAAATCATAAGACCACGCAATGACAATGGTTATGAAATAAAAAATATACAAGAGGAAATTCAGGGAATATGCAGTTTACTTAGTGTGCAAGCTGTTTATGTTAAGGAAAACGTGACGACTGATAAGCTCTTACTAGGAAATGTGATACAGACATATCATTATTCCATTTAGAAGACTTAAAACGTGAGAAATACCTGCATTCAGTACATGAGCCTGAAGATGAAGCTAGGTATTTCGGTCAATGGGTACCTCAAAAGATACCTAAAAATGAATCAAATATCCAAAGACCTAAACTTCTGCTCCTTCTATCAAAAGGATCAAGCAATAAACATATTTAAGGTTAAAATTTCCTTTACTATTAGGTCTGTTACCATAAGCAATCACACAGATAGTTAAAACAATTTCACTGTCCTAGATTGAAAGCACATATCGTCGCTCTAAAGATGAAATGGGATTATGTAATTATGCATATTTTTCCAAATATTTTTGTTTGTTAATTATATTTTTAAGCAATAAACATGTTTAATCTTACTTTCCTTTTTCATTTACGACTTATACGCCATGTTTAGCTCTAGGGTACCCTTTGAAACAGGAAGGTACTTTTTTTCTGAAAATTGCAACAAGCTTTTTTAAACATTCTAAGGAAATTAATAAACTTGAATAAATCTAGCCAAGGATATTGGGCAAAAACTATCCAAGAGACTATTTTTTTTAAATATCCTAAGTCTTGTTTGATAGTGAACTTTAAGGAATAAACATCTTTCAGCTTAACACTTCATCTATTTATAGACTTGTTACCTTAAGCAATCACACAACTAGTTTTAAATAAAGCTATGATGGATGACAATATTGAAATAGAAGTATCTTTTTACTGTTATTGTATCATCTGTAAAGGTAAATATCATGATTTTACCAACTCTTATGAGTCTAATGCAACCAATTTAGAGCATGGAGACTTTACAATAAATGGGATTTTATCTGGAGCAGATGAATTCAAATAGAATAAAGAGAAACTCAGTTATAGATTGGTCAAGTAAGAAAATACAGGAAGAAAGGGTAGCATCACCACCCTATGAAAGCTCAAAATCACTTCGATGGTCATGGAAAAGGAGGTATGGCCAACAAGAAACAGATCGCAACGAGAAAATAAAAGATCAAGAAAATCATTTCCCCACTACAGGAAATCTTCACATTTCTTCAGAAATAACAGAGAAGATTTTTATAAGAGAAATTTGACATTCTGGAAGAACTCCCTTTGATCAATATATGTCTAATCTCATTACTGATGATACTTATAAGAGTGTATTTCTATTATATTTGCAATAAATATTTATTACCCCAATTGTCCATTATATATTTTTGAAGGGATCAAATCAACTACTTGGTAAATTCCAGTTCCAAAATGAACTTTGAAACATCAACAGAATGTAATAATGAAAAGGTAAATCACGACACACTACTAAAAAAATATTCCAAACCTTACATTTCAACGAAAAAATTCCAAACTGAACATTGAAACATCAACAGAATGTATGAGTGACAAAGTAAACCACGACACAAGACTACAACATGTTTCAAGTCTTAAATTTCAACAAAAAAAATCCAAAATGAACTTTGAAACATCAACAGGATGTAATAGTGACAAGGTAAGCCATGAGACAACACTATAAACTATTCCAAGTCTTAAATTTTAACGATTAAATTCCAAAATGAACTTTGAAAGATCAACAGAATGTAACAGTTACAAGGTAAACCACGACAATGCAATACAAAAATATTCTAAGTCTTACATTTCAACGAATAAAATCCACAATGAACTTTAAAACATCAAAAGAATACAACAATGACAAGGTAAACGACACAACATTAGAATAATATTCAAAGTCTTACATTTCAACAAAAAAATTCCAAAATGAACTTTGAAACATACACAGAATGTAACAATGAAGAGGTAAACCACGACTCAACATTACAAAAATATTCTAAGTCCTACATTTCGACGAAAAAGTTCCAAAATGAACTTTGAAACATCAAAAGAGTGTGACAGTGACAAGGTAAATCACGACGAAAAGCTACAAAAATATTCCAAGTATGATAATGGTAATAAGCTTACCTAAGCTGTGGATGTCAGGTATTGTGTTATCTTGGAACGATAATTTCGAAAGGAACTGTGCCGGTCATCATCAGGTTCAAATTCAAGACTCATTAGGTTTTGAATAGCTTATTAGGTAAGCTTATTACCATTATCATGTATAAAAGTCAGGTTGGCCTCAGAGAATATATTAAAAATATTCCAAGTCTTATATTTCAACAAAAATATTCCAAAATGAACTTTGAAACGTTAACAAAATTTAATATTGACAAGGTAAATCACGACACAATACTATGAAAATATTACAAGCCTTACATTTCAACAAAAAGAAAAATTCCAAAATGAACATTAAAACATCAACAGAATGTAACAGTGACAAGGTAAACCACGACCCAATATTATCAAAATATTTCAAGACTTACATTTCAGTGAAAAAATTCCAAAATGAACTTAGAAACATCAACAGAATGTAACAGTAACAAGTTAAACCACGACAAAACACTACAAAAATGATCAAAGTCTTACATTTCGATGAAGAAATTCCAAACTGAACTTTGAAACATCAACAGAATGTAACAGTGATGAGGTAAACCACGACACAACACTACAAAAATATTCCAAGTCTTACATATCAACGAAAAAATTCCACAATGAACTCTGAAACATCAAGAGAATGTAACAGCAACAAGGTAAGTCACGACACAACATTACAAAAATATTCCATGTCTTACATTTCAATGAATAAATTTAAAAATGACCTTTGAAACATCAATACACAGTAACAGTTACGAGGTATACTACGACACAGCACTACAAAAATAATCCGAATCCTACATTTCAACGCAAGAATTCCAAAATGAACTTTGAAACATCAATAGAATGTAACAATGACAAGGTAAATCACGAAAAAACACTACAAAAATATTACAAGTCTTACATTTCAACGAAAAAGTTCCAAAATGAACTTTGAAACATCAACAGAATATAACAGTGACAATGTATCTCACGACACAACACTACACAAATATTCCAAGTCTTACGTTTCACCAGAAAAATTTCAAATTGAACTTTGAAATATTAACAGAGTGTAACAGTGACAAGGTAAATCACGGAGGAATACTACAAAACTATTCAAAGTTTAACATTTTAACGAATAAATTCCAAAACGAACTTAGAAACATCAACACAATGTGAAAGTGACAAGGTAAACCACGATAAACCATTACAATAATATTCGAAGTCTTACTTTTTGTCAAAAAATTTCAAAATGAAGTCTGAAACATCAACAGAATGTAACAGTGGCGAAGTAAAACACGACACAACACTACAAAAATATTCTATTTCTACATTTCAAAGAAAAATTCCAAATAGAAATTTGAAACATCAACCGAATGTAACAGTGACAAGGTATACCACGACACAACACCACAAAAATATTCCAAGTCTTACATATCAAGGAAAAAATTCCAAAATGAATTTTGAAACATCAACAGAACGTAACAGTGACAAGGTAAACCACGACACAAGACTACAAATATATTCCAAGTCTTAAATTTCAATGAATAAATTCCAAAATTAACTTTGAAGCATCAACGGAGTCTAAGAGTGACGAGGTAAACCACGACACAACACTATAAAAATACTCCAAGACTTACATTTCAACGCAAAAATTCCAAAGTTATCCTTGAAACATCAACAGAATGTAACAGTGACAAGGTAAACTACGACACAACGCTAAAAAAATATTACAAATCTTACGTTTCAACAAAAAGAGAAATTCCAAAATGAACTTCGAAACATCAACAGAATGTAACAGTGACAAGGAAAACCGCGACACAACACTATAAAAATATTCCAAGTCTTACATTTCAACGGAAAAGTTCCAAATTGAACTTGGAAACATCAACAGAATGTAACAGTGACAAGGGTAAATCACGACAGAACATTAAAAAAATATTACAAGTCTTAAATTTCAACAAAAAGAGAAATTCCAAAATGAACTTCGAAACATCAACAGAATGTAACAGTGACAAGGAAAACCACGACACAACACTATAAAAATATTCCAAGTCTTACATTTTAACGAAAAATTCCAAAATGAACTTTGTATTATTAACAGAATGTAACAATGACAAGTAAAACACAACACAACACTATAAAATTATTTAGGTAAACAAGCAGACAAGGTAACCACGAAAAGGTAACCACCAGACAAGGCAAACCACGACACAATACTATAAAAATATTGCAAGTCTTACATTTCAACTGAAAAATTCCAAAATAAACTTTGAAACATCAACAGAATTTAACTGTGACAAGGTAAACCACGATTCAGCATTACAAAAATATTCAAAGTCTTAGATTTCAACGACTAAATTCCAAAATAAACTTAGAAACATCAACAGAATGTAACAGTGACCAGTTAAACCACGACACAACACAACAAGAATATTAAAAGCCTTACATTTCAATGAGGAAATTTAAAAATGAAGCTTGAAACACAAACAGAATGTAAAAGTGACGAGGTATACTACGACACAGCACTACAAAAATAGTCCAAGTCTTACATCTCAATGCAAAGATTCCAAAATGGATTTTAAAACATCAACAGAATGTAACAGTGTCGAGGTAAACCACGAAAAATCGCTACAAAAATATTACGAGCCTTACATTTCAACAAAAAGAAAAATTCCAAAATGAACTTTGACACATCAACAGAATGTAACAGTGACATGGTAAATCACGAAGGAATACTACAAAACTATTCCAAAATGAACTTTGAAACATCAACAGAATGTAACAGTGACAAGGTAAATCACGTAACAACACTACAAAACTATTCCAATTCCTACATTTCAGTGAACAAATTCCAAAATGAACTTTAAAACGTCAACAGAATGTAAAAGTGACGAGGTAAACCACGACACATCACTACAAAAATATTCAGTCTTACATTTCAACGAAAAAACTTTAAAGTAAACTTTGAAATATCAACAGAATGTAACTGCGACAAGGTAAACCACGACACAACGCTACAAAAATAATACAAGTCTTAGATTTCAACAAAAAGAAAAATTCCAAAATGAACTTCGGAACTTCAACAGAATGTAACAGTGACAAGGAAAACTGTGACACAACACTACAAAAATATACCATGTTTTACATTTCAACGGAAAAGTTCCAAATTGAACTTTAAATCATCAACAGAATGCACTAGTGACACAGTAAATCACGACAGAACACTACAAAAATATTCCAAGTCTTACATTAAAACGAAAAAATTCCAAAATAAACTTTGAAACATCAACAGAACGTAACAGTGACATGGTAAATGGCGACACAACTTTACAAAACTATTCCAAGTCTTACATTTCAACGGAAAAGTTCCAAATTGAATTTTGAAACATTAACAGAATGTAACAGTCACAATGTAAAGCACGACGGAACACTACAAAAATATTCCAAGTCTTACACTTCAACACAAAAATTCCAAAATGAACTTTCAAACATCAACAGAATATAACAGTGAAAAGGTAAAACACAAAAAAAACTATAAAAATATTCCAAGTCTTGTTTTTAGGCATGATTGAACATAAGACACATGGATCCAGGAGATGAAATTTTTTTTATAGATGTCGACAACTTTTCACTACCTCAACTACTTTCATCCTTTCACCTATAATTATAGATGGCAGCACACTCGCTCAGCCGCCCGCGCTAAGTGAGCTTAAATGAACCTAACTTTTTTACATGTCTCTTCCACTATACCCGTGGGTTTGAGTAGCGTTGTGTCTTGGTTTACGTTATAACTGCTAAATTTTGTTGATGTTTCAAAGTTCATTTTGGAATTTTTTGCATTTAAATGTAAAACTTGGAATACTTTTGTATTGTTGTGTCGTGGTTTACCTCGTCCCTGTTACATTCTTTTGAGGTTTCAAAGTTCATTTGGGAATTTATTCATTGAAATGTCAGAATTAGAATATATTGTAGTGTTGTGTCGTCGTTTACCTTATCACTGTTACATTCTGTTGATATTTCAAAGTTCATTTTGGGATTTTTTTCGTTGAAATGTAAGACTTGGAATATTTTTGTAGTATTGTATCGTGGTTTACCTTGTCACTGTTACATTCTCTTGATGTTTCAAAGTTCATTGTGGAATTTAGTCGAAATGAAAGACTTAGAAATTTTTTTTAGTGTTGTGTCGTGGTTTACCTTGACGCAGTCACATTCCGTTAATGTTTCAAAGTTAATTTTGGAACTTATTCGTTGAAACGGAAGACTTGGAATATTTTTTTAGCGATGGAATGTGGTTTACCTTGACAATGCTACAGTATGTTGATGTTTCAAAGTTCATTGTTGAATTTATTCGTTGAAATGTAGGACTTGGAATAATTTTGTAGTGCTGTGTCGTGGTTTACCTTGTCACTGTTACATTCTGTTTATGTTTCAAAATTAATTTTGGAATTTTTTCGTTGAAATGTAAGACTTGGAATGTTTTTATAGTGTTGTGTCATGGTTTACCTTGTCACTCTCACATTTTGTTGATGTTTCAAAGTTCATTTTGGAATTTTTCGTTGAAATATAAGACTTCGAATATTTTTGTTGTGCTGTCTCATTGCTAACCATGTCACTGTTACATTTTGTTGATCTTTCAAAGTTCATTTTGGAACTTTTTCGTTGAAATGTAAGACTTTGAATATCTTTTTAGTGTTGTGTCGTGGTTTACCTTGTCACTGTTACATTCTGTTGATGTTTCAAAGTTCATTTTGGAATCGGAATTTACCAAGTAGTTGAGTTGATCCCTTCAAAAATATATAATGGACAATTGGGGTAATATATATTTACTGGAAATATAATAGCAAGCTACTCTTATATGTATCATCATTAATGATATTAGAAATAAATTGATCAATGGAAGTTTTTCCAGAATGTCAAATTTCTTTTATAAATATCTTCTCTGTTATTTCTCAAGAAATGTGAAGTTCCTGGGGTATGGCCGTGATTTTTTGATCTATTATTTTCCTCGTTTGGATCTCTTTCTTGTTTGCCATATCTTCTTTTCCATGACCATCGATGTGATTTTGAGCTTTCATAGGGCGGTAATGCTACCCTTTCTTCCAACAGTGTCTTACTTAACCAATCTATAACTGAGTTTCTCTCCATTCTATTTGAATTTGGTCACCTCCAGATTCATCTCACCTAGTCTAAAGTACACATTATTTTAGATACTTTAATATTTTTCTTAAATGTTTAATTTCTATTTGTCTGTATTTTGTCTATTTGTATTTTTTAATGTTTTGGTTTCCCCGACCCTAATTTCATTGAAGTGCTTGTGATGGTTGTTGTTTACTTCATTTTTTTTGTATGGCATGAACTTATATTCGGCGATTTATCGCTTGTGAAACATTTAAGAATATAGCCTTATTCTATTTTGTTCTATTCTATTCTATACAATCACAGTAAAGAGATACTTCTATTTCAATATTGTCATCCATCATAGCTTAATTTGAAACTAGTTGTGTGATTGTTTCAGGTAACAGGTATATAAATAGATCAAGTGTTAATCTTAAAGATGTGAATTGCTTAAAGTTCACTATTACAAACGACTTAGGATATTTTAAAAATCGTCTCTTGGATAGTTTTTGCCCAATATTCTTGGCTATATTTATTCGAGAATATTAATTTCCTTGGAATATCTTAAAAAAGCTTATTTCAATTGGTCTCTGCATTTTCCCGTGTTAGGTATCTTTTCAGATACCCATTGAGCAAAATACCTAACTTCATCTTCAGGATCAAGTACAGAATGCAAGTATTTCTAACATTTGGAGTCTTCTAAGTTGAATAGAGGTATGTTTTGACCACATTTTCCTAGTAAGAGCTTATCAGTCAGCACGTTTCCCTTAACATAAAAAGCTTGCAAACTGAAAAAACCACATATGTCCTGAATTTTCTCTTGTATATTTTTATTTCATAACAATTCTCATTACTTCGTCTTATGATTTTACCGTAAAAGGAGTTTTGACTTATAAAATTTAATGTTGGACACCATATTTTTTTCATCATACTTTAACATATTGTATTTGACATTCAATTTATAGCTATAAACGTCACGGCGTTGTTCATCTAGCAATAAGAAATCCGCTTCGAAAACAACACCAGTCGAGGAGTGTTTCAGACCAATATATACTGTCTCAATCACACCGAAGATTATAATAGTTTAAAAAAGGCTCAAATTAAATAAATTTGACAGGGACTGTCAAACCTTCAACCCTATAATGGTCAATGCCCTTAAGATGGAGCCTTATCAGACTTTTTTGCTAAAAAAAAAATATAAAAATATGTTAAGATGAATAAAGTATGATGAACAAAACATAATTGGAAGATATAAGAGTGTAAGATAAAAACAATATAGCATATTTTGCGCTTGAGCAATTATTTGACTTTATTTCTGCTCATTTTGATTGAATGTAGCAGCTGTTTACTTTTAGTTGAAAAACATCATTTGTGGAAAAAGAAAAAACTCACGTATTTAATTTCCGTGGCTATATGTACTACTTTATTCAACACTGAAAGTACATATTCCACCACTTATTAAAAAAACATACACATCATTAAGTTTAGCCTTGGAAAAGAAGAATTATTCTATAATATCCCTTTCGGTTTTACTCAAATCAGACCCTTAAATCCTAAGAGATGATGAATAAAACATAATCGGAAAAGAGTGTAAGATAAAAACAATATAACATATTTTGCGCTTAAACAATTGTTCAACTTTATTTCTGCTCATCTTGATTTAATGTAGCAGCTCTTTACTTTTAGCTGAAAAATTCCTTTGTGGAAAAACCTTCTAATATTTAATTTGCAGTGCTATATGTCCTCCTTTATTCAATACTGAAAGTACGTATTCCCTCACTTATTTAAAAAGCATGCACATCATTACATTTAGCCTTGGAAACGAAACATTATTCTTTAATCTCCCTTTCGGTTTCACTCAGATCAACCCTTAAGTCCTAAAAGAAGGTAAATGTATTTACTAACATTTTATTACACTGAACTATTTGAACATAAGAAAATAAATAAAAAATAAAAACCCATTTCTGTTTCTGTATTGCTCAGTTGTTCAGACTCCATCTTTAATCATTCTTAAAAATGCTGAAGATAAAAAAATTCCTGTTTAAAGTCACTAAATTATTATGAAGGTTATTTTTATTGAAATACACTTTTTCTTTACAATTTTTATGTCTATAGTTCGTCCATTATTATAAATAATCTGGATATCAGATAGTCTCGTATGTAATAGTCAATTTGAGAGGAGATGGATCGCTCTTTAATAACTTTTTGTTACACTGTACTATTTGGACATAAAACAAATAAATAAAAACCTATCTCTATTTCTGTATCGATCAATTTATCAGACTCCATCCTTAGTCATTCTTAAATAATCCTGAAGAAAAAAAACACTGTTTATTGGTATTAAATTATTAAGAAGGTAACTTTTATTAAAATAAACCTTTTCATTATAATTTTTGTATCTATAACTGGTCCATTATTATAAATGATTTGGACATCAGATAGTCTCGTATGTAATAGTCAATTGAAGGACACGAATTTCTCTTTACCAACATTTTGTTACACCGAACTGTTTGAACATAAAAAAATAAATTAAAAAATGAAAACCTATTTCTATTTCTGTATCCATCAATTTCTCAGACTCCATCTTTAATCATTCTTAAACAATGCTGAAGAGGAAAACCACTGTTCATCGGTATTAAATTATTAAGAAGGTTATTTTTATTTATATATACCTCCCCATTATAATTTTTTTGTCTATAGTTCATCCATTATTTGAGAACCAATTTTAACCCTTTTCTCTCATGTCAATCTAGAACAATTTCAAAAATACATACATATTTCCCAGGTCCTCTGATCGCATGTTGCCCAAATTATGTCAACATTTTACTAACGTATTCAAGTGACTTAGAGAGTCAGCCTTGTTCAACGTATATCTCGAATAGTTTTCAGTGCTATATTAAAAAGAGAATAACACCGTATTATGCTGGGTTTGTATAGAAAGAAAATTTTGCTTAAAAGTGAAATATGAAAATATAGTGAATTATGCTGGAATTATACAGAAGAAATTTTGCTTAAAAGTTAAACATGAAAATAGAGGTGAAAATGTGGAGGTATGTTCTTTAAAATACTTTCCCGGGACAAACTGTGGCCTTTAGACACATCTTTGAAAATTTAATTTTCATAACATTAATTAAAAAAATCTTTCCGAAAAATAAATTTTTCAAAGAAAAGTAATAGGGGATTTTAAACTTAAGCTCAGGAGATACAAATACCTGTTAAAATTCAAACTCAAAACGACCAGAACTTACTATTAAAGAATATATGAAACCCAAAACGAACAAAAATTAAATAAACAATCATAGCAAAAAACAAGTAATAATATAAATGAATAAATAGATCTTAAAGCAAGTAATGCTTAGATTGAATATAAAAATCAAGCTTAAAACGAAAAAAAATATTTTGCTATTAGAGTATAAATAAAACTTAAATCGAACAGAAATTAAATAAACAATCAATGCGAACAAACATACAATATATGTTATTGTAAATGAATAAATAAATCTTAAAACGAGTGAAACTTAAATTGAATATGCAAATCAAGTTTGAATCGAATAAAAATAACTACAAACAAGAGTTTGGGAATCGCCTCACTGCAGAAGCCTAAAACCTACTGCGTCATTTGAGTCTTGAACAGATTTGGAAAGTATAAACAAAATCAAATTGAATATTAGATATATAATGATATTAATTGTTGAAAGATCCATCAGTTCAAATTTTTTTTTCCCTGTAATTTTTGTTTTCATTTTCAATGCTGTAAGAACTGGAAAAGAATAAATTTATAATATACGAGTAATTCGTTTTCAGTGAAGCGCCAATGACGCAGAAAGCCTTAGGTTTTTACAGTTAAAGAAAGGGGCAATATTCAAATTTTGTTTGTATTGAAACTATATTTGTCTTGACCAATTTTGAAAAGAACTTATAAATTAAACTGAACATTTGATAAATAATGATATTAATTGCTGAAAGCTTATCAGTTCAAAATTTTAATGTAATTTTAATACTTGTTTTCAATATTAATTAGAAAAGAAAACATTTGTAATATAATTCGTTTTCAGTAAAGCACCAATTACGCAGTATGTTTTAGGCTTCTGCAGTGAGGCGATACCCAAACTCTTGTTTGTAGTTATTTTTATTCGGTTCAAACTTGATTTGCATATTCAATTTAAGTTTCACTCGTTTTAAGATTTATTTATTCATTTACATTAATATGTTCGCATTGATTAGGTTTTCTGTTAATTAGGTTTATTAAATTTCTGTTGGTTTTAAGTTTCATTTATGCTTTAATAGCAAAATATTTTTTTTCGTTCTAAGCTTGATTTTCATATTCAATATAAGCATCACTCGCTTTAAAATCTATTTATTCATTTATATTATTACTAGTTGTATGTTTTTTGCTATGATTGTTTATTTAGTTTCTGTTCGTTTTTGGTTTCATTTATTCTTTAATGGCAATTTCTGGTCGTTTTGAGTTTGAGTCTTAACAGATATTTGTATCTCCAGAGTTTAAGTTTAAAATGGCCTTTACTTTTCTTTGAAAAACCTATTTTTCGGAGTTTTTTTTTAATTAATTTTTGTTCGTTTTTGATTGCAAAAAGTTTAAAGTTTTTATGGCATGAGGGGGGTGCTTACTGTACGATTATTCTTGACTTAAAAAAACGGATCTAGAATTTTCAATTTGAATCGAATGAGGCTTTTTTCAAAGTCTATACCATTACCTCTTTGATAAGAACCTTATATATGAACAATAGACAGCTTGCATAACTTGTGGACAGCGATTGACAACAATGAATGGATTGAAAAGGTAGCTCCAATAAGGGGGTTAAGACCATTTCCCTTGCTGACACAAAGGGATCACGACTGTTTGGAATTGACCTTAATAGAATTTTGTGTGCCAAAGCAATTTTGAATCTATCACAGAGCATGTATTTTAACCTTATACTTGGATAAAAATAATAGATTTACTATGTGTTCTTCCCATACAAAACTTTGCCGTATTAAAATCTTTGGGGTGGGGGCGGCGTACTTGGCAAAAAAAGAAAACTTTAGAGTAGACAGTAGGAGAGGAGGAGGGTGAGGTTGGAGACTCATCCAATACGAGGCGGAACTTCACTTATCTCCTCCGTTCCCGATTTAGGACATTAGACAGACTCATTGAGCTGTAGAATGTTGGACCGTTTGAGTTGTGGAAGACGTTAAAATACTCAAAAACACTTTATATTTTCAGTTATTGCAGGATTGATTTCATAGATTGTGTAATGGTGAGCCACCTGGGCCATCATTTGGGTGAGTTTAAACTCATAATATGCAATTTTGATTAATTGTTCCGTGATATGTGCATATATTATTCTATATATGTTATTTTGAGTTATACTTTTATCGCATTGCGTTCATTTTTAAGATTTGAGATAAAAAATTAAACCTTAGCGTAGACAGAGGTGGGGGGAAGTCTCCCCCCTCACATGCATAATTGAGCAGCCACAGAGAAAGTAATACAAATGAAAACAAATGAAACTAAATAAACAATCAATGCGAACAAACATACAATATATATTAATATAAATGACTAAACAAATCTTAAAACGAGCAAAACTTAAATTGAATATGCAAATCAAGTTTGAATCGAATAAAAATAACTACAAACAAGAGTTTGGGTATCGCCTCACTGCCGAAGCCTAAAACCTACTGCGTAAACTGGCGCCTTACTGAAAACTATATGAGTCTTGAACAGTCTTTGAAAGTATCTACAAAATCAAATTGAATATAAGATATATAGTGATATTAATTGTTGAAAGATCCATCAGTTCAAAAAAATTTTTCACTGTAATTTTTGTTTTCCTTTTCAATGCTGTAAGAACTGGAAAAGACTAAATTTGTAATATACGAGTTATTCGTTTTCAGTGAAGCACCAATGACGCAGAAATCCTTAGGTTTTTACAGTTATAGAAGGGGGCAGTATCCAAATTTTGTTTGTAGTGAAACTATGTTTGTCTTGACCAATCTTGAAAAGAACTAATAAATTAAACTGAATATTTGATGTATAATGATATTAATTGGTGAAAGCTCATAAGTTCAAAATTTTACACTAATTTTAATATTTATTTTCAATATTCAGTACAAAATAAAACATTTGTAATATAATTCGTTTTCAGTAAAGCACCAGTGACGCGGTAGTTTTTAGGCTTCTGCAGTGAGGCGATACCCAAACTCTTGTTTGTAGTTATTTTTATTCGATTCAAACTTGATCTGCATATTCATTTTATGTTTTACTTGTTTTAAGGTGGATTTCTTTATTTACAATATAGACAGTAACCTTATAGTTTGTAGAGATTGTTTATTCAATGTCTGCTCGTTTTAACTTTCACTTCTACTTCAATGGCAAAATATTTTTTTTTCATTTTGCGCATGATCTTATTGTCAAATATAAGTTTTGATCGCTTCAAGATCTATCTATTCATTTTTACTATTACCTGTTGTATGTTTTTTGCTATGATTGTTTATTTAATTTTTTTCGTTTTGGGTTTCATATATTCTTTAATAGTAATTTCTGGTCGATTTGAGTTTGAATTTTAAAACGTATTTGTATCTGCTGAGCTTAAGTTTAAAATGGCCTTTACTTTTCTTTGAAAAACTTATTTTTTGGAATTTTTTTAATTAATTTCTGTTCATTTTTGATTGCTAAAAGTTTCAAGTTTTTATGGCATGGGGGGGGGGGATTGCTTACTGTCCCATTATTCTTGACTTTAAAAAACGGATCTAGATTTTTCAATTTAAATCGAATGTGGCTTTTTTCAAAGTCTATACCACTACCTCTTTGATAAAAACCTTATATATGAACAATAAACAGCGTGCATAACTTGTGGTCAGCGATTGACAACAATGAATGGATTGAAAAAATAGCTCCAATAAGGGGGTTTAGACCATTTCACTTGCAGACACAAAGGGATCACGACTGATTGGAATTGACCTTAATAGAATTTTGTGTGCCAAAGCAGTTTTGCATCTATCATAGAGTATGTATTTTAACCTTATAATTGGATAATTATAATAGATTTACTATGTGTTCTTTCCATACAAAACTTTACCTTATTAAAGTCTTTGGGGTGGGGGGAGATGAGATTGGAGACTCTTGGGGCTGTAGAATGTTGGACCGTTTGAATTGTGGAAGACGTTAAAATACCCCAAAATACTTTATATTTTCGGTTATTGCAGGAGTGATTTCATAGATTGTGGAATGGTGAGCCCCCTGGGTCATAATTTGGGTGAGCTTCAACTCATAAAATGCAATTTTGATTAATTGTTCCGTGTTATGTGCATATATTATTCTATATATGTTAGTTTGAGTTATACTTTTATCGCATTGCGTTCATTTTTAAGCCTTGAGATAAAAACTGAGACCTTAGCGTAGACAGAGGTGGGGGGGGGGAGTCCCCCCTCACATGCATAATTGAGCAGCCACAGAGAAAGTAATACAAATGAAAATAATCCGTCTTTTGAAAATGTTTTTTTTCAAAAGACACGAACAAAATCGTCTAAAGGGATCTGAAGTGCTATCTCTGACATTTCCGTTGATTCTTTATTTCCGTTACTTTTAGTTGCCCTCCAATCTCTTTTTGCCCTCCAATTAGTTGCCCTCCAATTACTAGTTGCCCTCCAATCTCTTTTGACTCTTAAAAAGTGAATAAGAACTTTCAATTTCCAATCAAATGAGCCCTTTCTAAAGTTTATACGAGCAACCCTTCCATAAAAAATAATGGGAAGGATTCGGAGAATCCTTAAATTACAATCCTTGCCTTGATGACTGTTAGGGAGTTGTCATCCTTAAAGACCTAATTTCAAGAACTTAAAACTACGTTTAATAAAATGGCTGCCTCAAAATTTTGATTGGATGTGTTTTGGGAAAAGTTGGGCGTGAGAGGGGGGTTAGTTGCCCTCAAATAATTTTCGACTATTAAAAAGGGCAATAGCCCTTTGAATTTCCATTCGAATGAGCCTTTTTGAAGTTTCTGCTACACCGCCTTCTATAAGAACCTTATATGCCCCCAGGGTATAACTTAAAACCCTTGCCTTGAGGAATGTGGGGGAGTGTCCTCCTCAAAAACATATTTTCTATCTGAAAATCAACTACGCTGAACAAAATGGTTATCTCAAATTTTGATTGGATGTGTTTGGGGGAATGCTGGGCGTGAGGGGGGGGGGGCTTGTTGCCCTCCAATCACATTCGACTATTAAAAAGGGCACTAGCCCTTTGAATTTCCAAGCGAATGAGCCTTTTTGTAAGTTTCTACGACAACGCCTTCGATAAAAACCGTAAATACCCCAGGGCATAATATACAACCCTTGCCCTGAGGGGTGTGGGAGAGTTGTGATCCTCAAAGACCTAATTTCCAGAACTTAAAACTACGTTTAATAGAATGGCTATCTCAAAATTTTTATTGGATGTGTTCTAGAAAAAGTCGGGCGTGGGGAGGGGGGGCTAGTTGCCCTCCAATACCTTTTGAATATTAAAAAGGTCAGTTGTCTTTTGGATTTCTAAACGAATGAGCCTTTTTTGAACTTTCTATGACAAAGCCTTCTATAAGTATCTTGTATGCCCCAGGGCATAACTTAAAACCCTTGCCCTGAGGGTTGTGAGGGAGTTTTCATCCTCAAAGACCTAATTTCCAGAACTTAAAACTACGTTTAATAAAATGGCTGTCTCAAAATTTTTATCTGATGCATTTAGGGCGTAGAGGGGGGGGGGGGCTAGTTGCCCTCCAATCTCTTTTGACTCTTAAAAAGTGAACAAGAACTTTCCATTTTCAGTCAAACGAGCCCTCTCTAAAGTTTATACGAGCATCCCTTCCATAAGAAATAATGGGAAGGATTCGGAGAATCCTTAAATTACAACCCTTGCATTGAGGGCTTAGGGGAAGTTGTCATCCTCACAGACCTAATTTCCAGAACTTAAAACTACGTTTAATAAAATGGCTGTCTCAAAATTTTTATTGGATGTGTTTGGGGAAAAGGTGGGCTTAAGAGGGGGGTTAGTTGCCCTCCAATCACTGTCGACTATTAAAAAGGGCACTAGCCCTTTGAATTTCGAATCGAATGAGCCTTTTTTGAAGCTTTTACGATACCGCCTTCTATAAAACCCTTATATACCCCCAGGTTATAACTTAAAACCCTTGCATTGAGGGTTGTGGGGGAGTTTCCTCCTCAAAAACATATTTTCTATCTGAAAATCAACTACGCTGAACCAAATGGCTATCTCAAAATTTTGATTGGATGCGTTTGGAGGAATGATGGGCGCGGGGGGGGGGGAAGGGGGCTAGTTGCCCTCCAATCACTTTCGACTATTAAAAAGGGCAATAGCTCTTTGAATTTCCAATCGAATGAGCCTTTTTTGAAGTTTCTACGACAACGCCTTCTATAAAAACCTTATAAGCCCCTAGGACATAACTTAAAACCCTTGCCCTAAGGGTTGTGGGGGAGTTTCCTCCTCAAAAACATATTTTCTATCTGGAAATCGACTACGCTGAACAAAATGGCTATCTCTAAATTTTGATTGGATGTGTTTGGGGGAATGATGGGGGGGGGCGACTTGCCCTCCAATCACTTTTGACTATTTAAAAGGGCACTATCCCTTTGTATTTCCAATCAAATGAGCCTTTTTTGAAGTTTCTACGACAACACCTTCTATAAAAACCTTATATGCCCCCAGGGCATAACTTAAAACCCTTTCCCTGAGGGTTGAGGGGGAGTGTCCTCCTCAAAAACATATTTTCTATCTGGAAATCAACTACGCTGAACAAAATGGCTGTCTCAAAATTTTGATTGGATGTGTTTGGGGAAATGATGAGCATGGGGGGCCTAGTTGCCCTCCAATAACTTTCGACTATTAAAAAGGGCAGTAGCCCTTTGAATTTCTGATTGAATGAGCCTTTTTTGAAGTGTCTACGACAACGCCTTCTATAAAAACCTTATATGCCCCCAGGACATAACTTAAAACTCTTGCCCTGAGGGTTGTGGGGGAGTGTCCTCCTCAAAAATATATTTTCTATCTGGAAATCAACTACGCTGAACAAAATTGCTATCTCAAAATTTTGATTGGATGTGTTTGGGGGATTGATGGGCTTGGGGGGGGGCTAGTTGCCCTCCAATCATTTTCGACTAATAAAAAGGACACCAGAACTTTCAATTTCCAATCAAATGAGCCCCCTTTGAAGTTTCTACGACGACCCCTTCCGTATGAAGTGCCTCTGGAAAAAAAAATTATAAATAATAATAAGACATTGGAGCCGTATGGCCTTTACTATAGGCAACGCTACAGCGTTGCCTCTGATAACCCCTTTTTTCGAGATAGCTAGAAGTAGGAAAAGTAGAATTTTTACTAATAATTTGGGTAATTTGTCTGTTTAGGTCATGGAAAATATTTTAAAATGACAACATTCTAAATTACCATATTTGATATTGTTAAGTAAAAAAAAGTTTCAAAATCGAGTATTTAATTCGCTCGTAAATCCAACTCTCAAAAATGGGGTCTGAGGATGTTTTGATAACTTTTTTTCTTACATTTATATCATGTGCTTGGGGCTAGTCATTCCCTCATACATAGCTTTAGTTGGTAAGCAATAAATATTTCCAACCTTTCTCTCTTAAAATAATTATTGCCCACACTCCCCATTTTATACTTGTGTATTATACCGACCACACTTAGAAATTTAAAATTCCCTCGTTAAATATATTCGTAAATCTAAATAAATGTTCTTAAAACACCCAGCCAAAAATAAAAAAACGAGTATAATCAAACTATTCTCCTACTAATAAGTTCTGGCTGCTATGAGCGGTTGTTAGGGCCTCTTGGTTATTTTTAGTCCTCCATATTTGAACTCTCGTTAGTAACATATTTTCGTCATAGTCTATTTTAGGTGTTCTCGCTGGACTCCAGTTGTCTCCAATATTTGGTGTTCCATTAGAATTGCATATGCTTATACTACTGCTGTAAGCTATGAACTATGAGCTTATAAACCATTGTTTACACACAGTATTCGTTATTGGGAAGTGTACAGACGGTCTTCAGGGGGGATTTTCCTGGTGGAGGGTAAGAGTTACCCGGGAGGATCTTTTTAAGGAGGAATTTTCGTAGGGGATGGGAACTTTCCATGGAGGGGGCGCCGGATTTCCCATCATTATTTATTAACGTTCAGAAATTAAATAAAAAAAGTTTCATCAACTGAAAGTAAGGAGTAACATTAAAACTTAAACGGACAGAAATAAATATGTATATAAGGGGGATCACCTTCTTCTAAATATCTCGCTCTTTAAGCTAAAGTTTGATTTGTGTTCCAGTTACTTAAGAATGAGTCTTAAATCACAAAGGCCGTTTAATTAGAATAATAAGTTCTTTTAAAAGTTATAAAAAAACTTTAACGTAAAGAGTGAATTAGGCTGTTGAGGAGAGGGCGACCCCCTCATATGCGTAATATATCCTGTCCGTTTTAAGTTTTAATGTAGCTCCTTACTTTGAGTGGAAAAAACTTTTAATTAAAAAAATTTAATTTCGTTTTAGAACCAACAGAAAACATCTAACTCAGATAAGTTTATTTTGTGACTGACCTTGTCTTCCTGTCTAGGCAGTGGTTCTTATGGAACATCTCCAGACTGTTCTAATTATTTTCAGTTGGGCATATCCCTTTCGTTTTTCACCAAGATTAGATTATTTAGATGAGAGTTTTGAAGACTGTCCTTGCGATACTTTCAGGGTTGTTTTCTTATGGCGGCTTACTAGAACGTCGTCTAAATCATCAGCATCCAAAGTTGAAGCGACAGGAAGATATGATGGATCATCTCCCGTCGCAACATTTGTTACCGAGATATGGGTTATATCTAGCTCTGTCGTCCGTGCGACATCACTTGAAAAAAAATTGAAAGACTCTGTGTTCTCCTTGCCCCCTTTTTCGTCCTCATTGACTACCCCGGATCAGGAGGAATAATAACCATGTTCCTCGTCATCAGTTAGTTCGTCTAGGATAGAGACAGCTTCTTTAGCAGATAAGCATCGTTTGGAAGCAATCTGCAAACTAAAATATACCATCTAATAATTATTTTTTATTTAGAATCAATTTAAACAACAAGTTTTGTTCTTGAATATATTGTAATCAAATGTTTTGGTTTCTATCGACAAGGCTCACTCTTTATTAACGGTTTGCTACTAAAATCTATTTGGTCCAAGTTATCATACTCTCCTTCTATCTCCATTTTTTAATTTAAGTTTAAAATTGGTATACCAATAGGCTATAACAAGAATCAAAATCATCCTGTAAGATGATAATTCAAAATCACCCCTCAAATATTTTCCATGAGGAGAGGGGCGTCCCAAATACCAAAATTGATTTTATGGTCATAATTTCAGTTTTTTTTTCAAAATAATTTTTTGATGATCTCCCCTCCCCTCACTTCGAACCCCTTTGTGAAAGTAAGCATATGAATTTAATATCTCATGCTGCATTTGTTATATTTCGGGAATAAGAGGGGAACACAGCACCTTTGTTATGGGCTTACTCCTGAAATATACCTCAGAATGATGGGAGGTTAGGGATTCATTTCTACAATCACCCCTTCCCCTTCTTCTACATTTTTCTAAAGGATCACTGAAAGTTATAGATCCGGGAATAAAATGCGCTATTTGGAGGTCCAGGTACCTCGCGTCCACCCACAAAACTATCAACCGACCCTTCTCAATAATAGCAATTGTACAATAACTCACAACGGTAAATAATTTTATGAAGTATCGAAAGGATTAACTCTGGTTTTTGATAATTTTAAATCGATTGCCTATTCAGAATTTTTACTCTATAGGGTTTTAGCCACCTTTGGGTCAAAATTGCTACTATTTGCCATAAAATGGTAGAAAACCTCTCCTTGCTGTGATGCAATTTTTTTGCAACTTAAAAGGGGCACAAGAATTTTCAGTTTCTGACCCAAAGATTCCTCTTTCAGTATACTAGAACCCACCGTTTCAGTGATCACCCTGAGAAAAAGACATGAAGTGACAAATAAACACGCAATCGTGATCATCCAAAATAGTTTGATATTAATTTGTAAATAGAGGCCTAATACCTCAACATTGCGGTCTCCTATGGCCGAAATGGTTGGAGAAATTTGCGTCAATATCATTCCTCCTTTTAGGGGCGGTTTCCCCTTTTTCAACAATTAGTCAAATTTTCGAGGCTTATAGAGTTTGGTAGTCAAATTAAATTGAAACTTAATAGTTATAATTAACCTAAAATTTTGAATTTTTTTATTTATATTTTTGTTGAATTAATTTCTTAGAGTTTTGGCTACTATCAGTATGGGTTACTTCTTACTTGCAGTTCAGTTGCGATGAATTGTTTCAAAAGCAGCGTGGTCTAAATTATTTTTGGAAAGGTTAGTAAGAAAAATCAATATCTGTTTGGTAAGCTGTAGAAGAGTCTCTAGCTGTCTGTCTTTTGTTCTCTATATATATATATTTTTCGTCAAATTCTAATGGCACCTGCTATGTGTAATTGATTACTGCAGCTTTTAAATGTTATGATTCACAAGGATACTATGACTCGTAATATTATTTTTTTTACTTTTACCTGGAATTATATGCTTTTGGCAAGATTTGCATATGGAAATTAAGGATAAGGGCCTGAATATTTATTGCTAGTAAAGAAAAAGGTTATATTTCTTGAAAATGTTGTAGATGGTATTCATCGTTGGTAGTAAACGTGTCAAGGAAACTTTATTGAACTATTCATTTCTACATAGTTGTCAAATTGTCCAGCTATAAGAGTCATAATAATAATCCTTTTTGGTTCATTGTAATGATCCAGATCAGGAGCAATTTTCTTAATATCGAAGGTGAGCTTGCTTTGGGAATTTGCAATATATTCTGTAATTTATCAACCTTAGACAATTTTGGTCATAAACGGTTTCAGCTAAATTATTTCTAAAGTAGCAAATGAATTTAAAGATTAAAACGGTTTTCATAATGTTTCTATTTTACTTTATTATTTAAAAAAAATGGTCGTTCGTTAATTACGTCACTAATTCGTAT
Source organism: Artemia sp. Qi Xiang Cuo (assembly GCF_049724085.1). Taxonomy (NCBI): domain Eukaryota; kingdom Metazoa; phylum Arthropoda; class Branchiopoda; order Anostraca; family Artemiidae; genus Artemia; species Artemia sp. Qi Xiang Cuo. Next base: position 44,567,405 of record NC_142795.1, read on the forward strand.
TCCTTCGATTCCTTGCAGATTTTTTCTTTCTTTATTTTCTGAAATTAAGACAATTGTCAAATTCGGGCTGGATCTATAATAAGAATAATATTTGAGAAGTCAAAATTCAGAGGCAATTTCCCTGACATTCAGGAATGATTTTATGTTCAGTTTGAGTTATGATGTGGCTCTTTACTTTCATTTGAAGAAAAAAACTTGCTATTTTAATGTCTAACACTTATGAAAGTGTTTTAATAAAAAGTTAAAATTTTTTATCAAAATGCATCGAGAAAGAAAAGGCTCATGTAGTTGTAATTGCTTTAAACAGTAATGTAGAACTACTGTATTTGACAAACTGTCAAATATTCTCAGAAAAGTGCTTGTCAAAATGTAGTATCAAGAGTGGCGAGTTGGAGAGGGTTGTTTGCCCCAAAAATATAGCAACATTTCTGTTCTCTCTAATTTTACCGTCATTCTTCATGTTCGTTAGCAAAGACTATTTATTTTCGTCAAACGACAGCTATAAAGCTATAGCACATGCAACTATAATACAAAAAAAGCGGGGTTCAAGAGAGGACTGCTAGCCTCGCTCGGATCCTCTGGTAACCTCACAGAGATTACTGGATCAAACAGTTCGTAACGTCTAGCATTAAGCAAAAAACCACCCTTGTCGAAACTCTGTAAAAGGAATTTTGATTGCACAGTAAGCAAAAACAAATTCTCATAAATCCGCTGCTTTTCAATAAGTAAAGAGTGACGATAAAGATTAAAACGAACATATATTTTTCTGTATGTATAGGGGGCTGTCCCTTATTCAACCCCTAGTCTTTGTGCTGAAATTTGACTTCTTGTCCCTCATGGCTACAAGAACAAACTGCTCAAACACAAGTACAATGAGAGTGGAATAAAAAGTTTTTTTTACACAATGCCTCAAAAATGGCAGAAATTATTCATTTCGTTTCGTTTTAAATGAAAAATATTTCATTTCAAATGTTTTAAAAGGCATTCTGCAAATAAAACTCTTGCAACTGTCCATTTGCTGCATTTGTTGCACTCATAAACGCTTTAAGAAAAAACACTATTATAATTTGGCGTCAAAAGAAATGGTCAGAGGTGGGACAGCCCCCCACATATACACAATAATTTCTGTTCGCTTGAAGCTTTAATGTTACTCTGTACTTCCGTTTTAAAAAATAGTATTACTTTTCTTAAGTTTTGACAAAGACCGTTCTTTGCCTGCAATAAGCTAAGAATTTATTACAAAAAAAAAACTATGGGTCACAGCGATGCACAAAATCCAACTCCAAACAAAATTAGTACAAAGGAAAGGGAAGAAAACCAAAAAAGAAACGAAAAACAACAAAAACACAAAACAAACAGCTATCTTTGAAAAAATGAGAAGAGTCCATTAGATAAGTTAACAGGGATGCCATCAAAGGGATTTCCTAAATCACAGCATTCTATACGAAGTGTCTTCATAAATATAGTCTCCATTCTATTGAAAGGAAAGATGTCACACGAATTTTGCACGGTTTTAGGTAACTACTAATAGAATAAGCTATTGTAAAAAACGAAACCCATTGCAAAGATAGACATTGAAGTCAGGACAAGTAGAAGTGTCAAATGTTTGAATGGCATGTTTATGCAAATATAGTCAGTGACATCCTTTACATAAATCTTGTGGAAACATTAAAATGGTTGTACTTTGTAGTAATATTTCAGGTATAGAAGTTAAATTTCACTAACATTGACACTTTCTAGTTACTTCTGCGTTAATATTTGTAAACAAGTCAGTAATAAAAATTGTTAATCTATTTGATATGATTCTATTTAAAATTTGGCGTTTCATGCATATTTTTCAAAAGTGACACAAGAAATATCTGTGACTGTATTTTCAAGTTAGACATTTTTGACAGTTGAAAAAGAAGAATAAGAAAACAACTACTACAGCTCAATCTATCAAAAATGAGTATCATTGTCATAGCATTCATCATTTTTGTAGAGGAAACAAGAATGTTATTTATTTTAGTTTCCATCCTTTTATTCATAAGAGAAAAAATCAATCAATACATTTTTTGTAAGTGAATAACACAGTTCTTTTAAATAAACGAAAGTATCAGGGTTAGCATTTGGATAATATTTTCCTAAAAAAGGTTGTCCACAACCCCAAACACCATTCTTGACACTAAATTAGTCTACCATATTCGCTTATTCGAAAACTCAATATGGTTTCTCCCGATAGAGTTGGTTGAGAATATTCAGTTTCTAAGTATTTTCTAACACATCATTGCTCTGTAACCGCCATTTAATTTTGATTACAGAGATATTCAAAACTAGGTGCCACGTATATCTTCATTTGCTTTTTATAGCAGCGCAATCGTGCTGTCTAAGTAAAGAACGATGTTGGCACAATGTATTATTTTATTTTATTTTTTTTTCAATACCAGGGCACTTCGTATTGAAGGAGTTGTCGTAGAAACTTCGAAAAGTGCTCATTCAATTAGAAATTGGAGTGGCTAGTGCCCTTTTTAATAGTCGAAAGTGATTGGAGGGCAACTCGTCTCCCCCCCCACGCCCATCATTCCCCCAAACACATCCAGTCTAAATCTTGAGATAGCCATTTTGTTGAGCGTAGTTGATTTCCGGATAGAAAAATATATTTTTGAGGAGGACACTCCCCGACAACCCTCAGGGCAAGGGTTTTAAGTTATGCCCTGGGGGCATATAAAAACGATGTTGGCACATTGTATTATTTTTTTTTCCTTTAGAGCAGGGCACTTCGTATCGAAGAAGTTGTCGTAAAAACTTCGAAAAAGGCTCATTCAATAGGAAATTTGAGTTGCTTTTGCGCTTTTTAATAGTCGAAAGTGATTGGAAGTTGACTAAAATCCCTTTCACGCCCACCGTTTCCCAAAACACATCCAATCAAAATTTTGAGATAGCCCTTTTGTGTTCAGCGTCGTTGATTTCCAGATAGAAATTTTATTTTTGAGGAGGACAGTCCCCCACAGCCCTCAGGGCAAGTGTTTTAAGTTATGCCCTGGCGGCATATAAGGTTTTTATAGAAGGCGTTGTCGTACAAACTTCCAAAAGGCTCATTCGATTGGAAATTAAAAGGGCTAGTGCTCTTTTTAATAGTCGAAAGTGATTTGAGGGCAACTAACCCCCCTCTAACGCCCACCTTTTCCCCAAACACATCCAATCAAAATTTTGAGATAGCCATTTTATTCAACGGAATTTTAAGTTCTGGAAATTCAAAGGTCTAGTGCCCTAATTAGCAGTCGAAAGTGATTTGAGGGCAACTAACCCCCTCTCACGCCCACATTTTCCCCAAACACATCCAATCAATACTTTTAGTAAGCCATCTTGTTCAGCGTAGTTGATTTCCAGATAGAAATTATGTTTTTGAGGAGGACTCTCCCCCACAGCCCTCAGGGCAAGGGCTGTAAGTTATGCCCTGGGGGAATATAAGGTTTTTATAGAACGCGTTGGCGCAGAAACTTAAAAAAGGGCTCATTCGAATTGAAATTGAAATAGCTAATGCCCTTTTAAATAGTCGAAAGTGATTGGAAGCCAACTAACACCCCTTCCACGCCCACCATTTCCCCAAACACATCCAATCAAAATTTTGAGATAGCCATTTTGTTCCACGCAGTTTAAAGTTCAGGAAAGTATACCTTTGAGCAGGACACTCCCTCCACAGTCTCCAGGGCAAGGGTTGTAAGTTATGCCCTGGGGACATATAAGTTTTTATTGAAATCATTGTCGTAGAAACTTTAAAAAGGGCTCATTCGATTGGAAATTCAAAGGTCTAGTGCTCTTTTTAATAGTCGAAACTGACTTGAGGGCAACTGACCCCCCTCTCACGCCTACCTTTTCCCCAAACACATCCAATCAAAATTTTTAGATAGCCATATTGTTCCACGAAGTTAAAAGTTCTGGAGATTAGGTCTTTTAGGATGATAATCCCCTCAGAGCCCTCAACGCAAGGGGTATAAGTTATGGCCTGGGACCATATAAGGTTCATATAGAAAGTTGTTGTATAAATTTAAATTAGGGCTCAATTGATTGGAAAATGAAAGGGCTAGTGACATTTTTAATAGTCGAAAGTGAATGGAGAGTAATTAACCCCCCTCTCCTGCCCACCATTTCCCAAACACATTCAATCGAAGTATGGAGATAGCCATTTTGTTCAACGTAGTTGGAAGTTCTGGAAATTATGTATTTGAGGATGATAAACCCCCCAGAGTCCCCAGGGCAAAGGTTGTAAGTTATGCCCTGGGGTTAAATAAGGTTTTTATAGATAACGCTGTTGTAAAAACTTCAAAAGAGGCTCATTCAATTGGAAATTGAGAGGGCTAGTGCCCTTTTTAATAGTCGAAGGGGATTGGAGGGTAACTAACCCGTCTCTCATACCCACCAGAACCTCAAATACATCCAATCAAACTTTTGAGACAGTCATTTTGTTCAACTTAGTTGAAAGTTCTTGAAATTAGGTCTTTGAGGATGACAACCCCACCCCAGCCCTCAGGGAAAGGGTTGTAAGTTATGCCCCGGACGCATATAGGGTTTTATTGAAAGCGTTGTCGTAGAAACTTCAAAAGGGCTCATTTGATTGGAAATGGAAAGGGCTAGTGCCTGTTTTAATAGTTAAAAGTGATTGGAGATCAACAAACGCCCCTCTCACGCCCACCATTTCCCCAAACACATCAAATCAAAATTTTGAGATAGCTATTTTGTTTAACGTCGTTGAAAGTTCTGGAAATTAAGTCTTTGAGGATGACAACGGTAGGGAGCTATCAATAATTCCCGGGGCTGCACATGTGCTGCCATCTACAATTGAGTCTAACGCTGTACGAACATAATTTATTCAAGGATTATTGATCGAGTCTAATTGGGTCAATGCCCCCTTTTTCAAGGTTGATTTATTTATTTTTTCCGGGGTGAAGTTTGCACATGCGCATTGACGGGAAGAGATGTATTGATCCACTCGAGGGGAAGTGGATTTCCGAGAAATTGGTTTACATAATCGACTAGGACAAGAGGGGAAGTGGATTCCCGAGAAATTGATTACATAATCGACTAGGAAAAGAGGGGAACTAAATTTCAGAGAAATTGATTACATAATTGAATAGGACAAGAGGGGAAATCGATTTCTGAGAAATTGATTACATAATCGGTGGGGAATATATTGATCGAGTCTATCGGGAACATGATCACGTGTCTCTTTCTAAGCCAATCAGGGAGTCGGAAATATTAGAGGGACAGGATTGCAGAGAATATAAGGAAAGGAATCTTGCTATAGTTTTTATTAGTGTGTGAATAGAATTCAAAGGAGTGAGAACAGTTTGACTTTACTCATTAGGATATATTTGTAATAATAATGAGAGGAATGTTTACCCAGACAGTTTGAAACTCGTGAATTTCATTATATGAATGCAAATAATATCATTGACTATACAAAGAGATATGACTAGAGTGAAGTTACATTATACTGTATAAAATCTGACCATGACTTTGCAGCCAATCAAGATCAATATACAGTGAATCCAAATGATTTACCAGCATTAGTGGTTCACGACAGTTGCCTATACACCGAAGAAGAAGAAATCTAAAGTGAAGATTTAAAGACATTGTTGTATATATATATTTTTCATTTATTAATAAACAAATTCACATACATTTTTTAAGCACTTTACTCGTAGGGCACCGAAATCAATATTATACAGGTCAGAGAGGATATTTTCCAGCATAAAGTCGTTGAGACGTGGATTGTCTACATAAATGTTGAGAAACTGCTTGTAGGTATAGCCACGGCATCGGAACGCAAAATATAGTAGTGCATGGAAGCCACGCCTTTTAGTCGTCAGATCCTGCATTCTCTTCTGATTTTGAATAATGGATTTCCCACTGCTCTCAGTATAGTTGCTGATGTGTGGTGTGTAAAATGTATAGGGCAGTCCAAGAGGATCAAAAAATTCAATCGTCTTTGTGGTTTGAAAGATGCACAACTAATGACCCGTGTGCACAGTTGATGGACTGCTATTAACAATAAATAGGGTATGGTTGACACTTTGAATTTTTCCAAAAAAATCCGAGGGCAGACAATAGGATTTGTATTTGGACATGTAGGGGTCCATATTAAATACATTGATTATTTGACTGGTGTTCATGGCGCCAAGTCTAGTAGAACACTGCCTTCGGGAGTAATTTCTCAACAGGTTTGATATTGATTTAGCGAGATTAGTGCAATACTCTCAGCTAACGGGTCGGCACATGTACACTGTAAGAGCACACTCCGCGTATATACTATACTCATATCCTGCGTACCAGACAAATCCAATACAATCATACCGCGTGCTTTAGCAAGCATTTGTTTGGTTATACCATTTCCAAATAGTTGTGAATCATGATCTAGGGTTTGCATGGTCAACTCATACAATGTTCTATAGGATTTATCAAAAGATAGATAGTAGAGTGGGGTTATCCATTTACTTTGCAGACAAGAGATGAAAGCCCAAACATTTCAAATTTATGTGGGCATCCAGTCCACGATCCTATTGCACTAGCGCTTTTTACAAATGCCAAGGCCTGTTTTGATGGAGTTTCGCCATTGATAAAGGATGAGTCAGTGAAGGTATGTGACCCCGTGGCAATATGACGTTGATTGGTGATTGTATGAGGAACAAGTAGTTTAATATTATTTACACTGGCTCTCAGTTTTTCCGCCGCCAAAGCAACAGAACTCATAACTTGTTGTTTGCGTATATGAAGTATTGCCGAGTTGAGGGAGAGAGTCACATCAGAATTGGCAGCAAGTTCTTTTCGTAAAATGAAATTGGATGGTGCAAGCGTCAATTTTTATATCCACTTTAACATTGGGTGGTAACCATTGGGGTATATTAAATATTTCATGATATGTTTTTCCAACTAGATGTAATTCACTAGTTGTAGCATTTTTAACTGCATCTGTACTATTAGTATTAGTAATATATTCACATCCTTGGAGGTGCCTCTCAATTCCTTGTATGACTTGGGTGTCATCAGCATGAATTGCATATAGCTTGTATAATTTGAGAGATTGTTGCTTGTGCTCACCAGCGTGCCATTGATGTAGACACTGATTTGACGAAATAAATAATGCAATATACAATTTTCATAAGATATTCTATCGGCAAGAATTGGCAATGTATTATGGGATTTCCGGACTTTCATTTGTAAATCTATAAATGTCGAAGACATATCCATAAAGTAGTCTTCATTGGAATAAATTTGAAAGTGGATATTATAAGGGAGGGGTTGTTGTTGATAAAATTGTTCATAGTATCCGTGTTTTACACTCACATCAACATTTTCTGCATTGAATAGATTCAATGAGGAGGTTATTGAAGGTTGGGAATCCTTATGCGGTAAGTGTGACATCTTAGGAAAAGAAATCTAGTTTCGATCAAACAATTCTCTTCCTGGGGCTTCTTCTTCTACTGTTTAAAGTAAGTGTCGGCTTTTTCCTTCTTTTCTTTGACAGGGGTAATGTATTTCGTTTCTGACCTGAGTAGAGACTGATGAGTGATGCATTGTTTCTCGACCTTTTTAAACCTTTTCCATTTTGTTTTAATCTCTCGCCAAGGGTTTGCGCACTGGACCTAAGATTTTCCGAAGCATTTTTTTTTAATCCTTGCCAGAGCTCCAATCGTATAGTGTAGAGGATGCAAAATCTGTCGCAGCCGGTACAATATATTTTCTAGCCAGAGGTAGTGCAGAGCGAAACAGCTTAGCAAACCAAGCTTAGCAAGACATTGACGAGTGCCCTTTGTAAAAGTCCATTCCATTGCCCTGTTGTTTTGGGCCAAGAGTATTAACATAGCAGTCAATATCAGGACAAATGAATACCACTTTTCTATTAGACATATTGCTGTTGTACGATGGGACAAAAATGGTATGTAATCACAGCTAAATCTTTTGAAATTGCTAGAGGGTCACATAATTCGGTTCGTAGCCTTAACTGACAGAGTTCCAAATAAGAATTGTTTACGGGACTACACTGAAGATGCTTTACATTGTAGTGGTGAATATGTTATTGATTGGTTTTTCGTTCAAGAACTCGTAGGAGGGGAACATTGCTATTGCCAACCCGGGATGTTTCCACAAACGAAGCATAGAGAAATATACAAGTGTCTGAGGCGAAACCAGGTCAATATTCAGCAAAAATAACATTATCTATCCCGTTAACAGTTGCAGCATTTCTGCCATTGATCATATTCTGTTTAAAGTCAAGAACATCTCTCAGATTATTATTGAGATGAATCATTTCAGTGTCAACAGATGAGGTAATGTAAATCCTATCATATTCCATTGAATAATTAAAATGGAATGAACCATTCCTACGATATGGGATTTTTCTATTGATTTTTGCAAACAATTCCATCATAATACAATATTCTTTATATTTCAATGTGACATGAGGATATTCACTAGATTTAAGCGCTTCAACCCATTCATACTCGGCAAAGAGCGACCAATCGAATGGTATAACTTTTATCTCATATTTACGATCCTTTCTCAGGATGTCATATGTATTTTTGAGAATACAGTCGACAAGAGCCACCTCATACTTTCTGTCATCGAATTTGATGGTGGGGGAGAGTTTCGTCCAAAAATCACTTGTTCTATTCAAGTCATTGTAGAGAGGATCAGAAACATTGCACATGAAAGTCACGGAAAAATCATTGGGTATTGTTAATATCTTCAACACTGACCCAAGAATCAAAATCAGAGTTATATCCTAGCCAGCGAACAAGCAACTGTCTCTGGCCCCTACGAGTACGACTTTTCAATATCTTTTCAATTTGACAAATTTCACTAGTGTTTCTTACTTTTTGCAGTCCGTATTCATAAAAACTGCCGTGAATCTTATCATCTTTAGTGTCTCGCAGTCGATATGTCGTGGGTGTAGTGTCTAGGATTTTGGACACTCTAAAAAGCTCAGCTCTCCATAGATAATTTCGCTTTTCAAAAATATTGGTGATTCTATTAATTTGAACAGTATCACCAACATTGAATTTCTTCTTTTTCTTCTTCTCGTTGCCATTGGAATATTGCTTTAGAAAAGCATCAAATGTATTTTCACTGCAATGAACTTCCCGAGGGCTAGAGTTGGACAGAGATCGATGTGGTCGATGGTTGTATATTTCCATGATTTTATCTAAATCGTGAATAAAAGCAGCAGTATTTTTCAGTGTACAATATCTTGAAATTAATAGACGAATCGTTCTTATCAATCGTTCAGCCAATGCAGCCTTTATCGGACTGTGACGATGATAGAGCGTTGTATTATATTTCAATAGAACCTTTTGCACATGAGGATTAACAAATTCGGTACCGCGATCCGTTTGAATTTTTCTATAGTAATCCTGTTCAGAATACTTTCTAAAGCATGAGCAACTTCAACACCTCTCTTTGATTGCAATGGAATGGCATAGGCATATCAACTAAAGACAATGATTGCCAATAGAATTTATTTTTAGGTTGTACTGTGACGCCATTGAATCTCGTCAAAAGTTAAGATATCAGTTTGCATTATATGCAGAGGGGAAAAGGCTTTAGTTTGTCGATATTGTTTGCCACGAAGCCTGTGATTCCGATGCAGTGTGTAACTCGGTTTATTCTTTAGATACTCTTTTGCTTTTTTTAATGTACTTATATCTATGTCAGAGGCAACTTTAGAAAGCGTTTTGGGGGAACTTAGACTTCCCGCTTTGCCAATATTTTCATAGACATGCTTCAGAACTTCAACTATTTTGAACGCAAACACGTAGCTTAATGTCCACTCCCCTTTTGCACACTGGAGGATGAATCAATCCGTCTTCGCTTTTGACTAGCCAACATGGTTGGTGTTATAAAATCATTGCTGCTGCTGCTGCTGCTAGTACTTTCCAGTATTGGATCTTCTTCTTTTTTAAATGGTGTTGGTGTTGTTGGAGGACTATATTCTCTTAGTTTCTTTAGAATTTGCTTATTGCGAATAAGACTTTTGGGGAAGTTTGATGCATTTAGAAAGTCGTATAGATTATTGTCAAAGGATAAAAGTCCTTTACGATTCGTCACGATATCACAAATTAAATCAGCTAGATTACAACTTTTTCCCTGAATTATAATTCGTTTCCCTGCGCTTTCAACTTGAACTTGATCACCAGTTTCCAACATGAGATATTTTAATACTCTTTTACTCTGTTCTCGATAGGTCACTGGCAATAGGTTTCTAATTGTTGACACTATGGGACTCAATTCCTTCTCGTTTGATTGCACTGCTGCAGAATCTTGAGGAGTTGTTTCCTGTTTAGAGGGATCTGTGACGATGGCGGTGGATTGCTCACGATAATGTCTATGTTTGTCCACACGTCGCAATGCATCTTGAAGTAAAACTAGCTTTTTGTCATCAGCAATATTTTCATCATTAATAAATTTACTTAGATTGTCTTCAAAATGTTCCACGGGCGAGAGGAAAGTTCAAATGGCGTCAATTTATAGGGTTTAGCCATTCTATAGAAAAAACTGTTTACAAGTCCTGCAATTATTGGCAATAAAAGTGTAAGAAAGCTACCGCCCGCTTGAAGGAGACATTTTCTTTTAAAAATTTTCCCCTTGTTTTTGCAAGCCAAGGCGAGTACAGTGGAACGATGTTGCTTTGACTGTTGTCTAACATCTTCTGGCGAGGGTACATTGCCCTCAGTTAAACTTAAACAAAGTTCAGATATTAGATTAATGAAATCATTGTCAACACCATGTTTGAGTATAGCCTTCCTGAGTGGAGGTTTTGAAGTGCCTAAAACAGAAAATAATACCGTTGCTCGTGTAGTTTCTTCAGTGTCATGATGGCAACTAATAGCTTTTTCTACTGTTCACCGGAAGATATACTGTAATTTCTTTGTCGAAAATGTCTGTGACTACACGTAGATCCTCGGGTGTGCTCTGATTAAGATCTAGCGAAATGTATCCGTAGGGCTTATTTGTTGCCTGAGTGTACGCTGAGAGCAAAATTGGGGGCGCCCGGTAGTTTGCTTATTGAGAGTTATTAGCGAGCTAGAGTCACGAACAACTCGGTAGATAATATAGATGGTGCAATTCAAAGCAAGGGTTCTCATACATTAGCTCTGATGAAAGAGGTTGTGTAGAACTAGAATAACGGAAATGTGTTCATGATGAGAGCGAACGGTAAACAGCTGTAGCATTTCCTGTGAAAACTGTTCCATGGATTCAGCCAAATCATCAATAATCAACCACGAGTTTGTTTCAATACTATTGAAAACATCAAGTCCCCGTATGAATTGTATTGGTGTAGATGTGGCAATAGCTTTTATTTGATCGTAGGACTCTTGCCAAAAGCAAATAGCAATAATAAATTTTCGATGATTTTTACAAAAACATTTTATTACAATTATGAATTATTTTAGCTAAAAATGTCGTTTTTCCCGACATTGATGGGCCACACAGAAACGATATAAATGGTGTTTTAAATTGATACATAGTGCTGCTGTTGACAACAGTCGGACTACAACTAAATGTAAGCCATACATGTTCAATGAATAAGTAGTAATTTTTTCTTAGATCTATCTATTCAAGAACAACAAAAACAATATTTCATTCATTTATTCGACATAAGAACACTTGTTCAACAAGAACAACATTTATTGAACAAAAACACTTCTTCAACAAGAACAGAAATAATATTTATTAAGAACAAAAACCCTATTTGTACAATAACGTTTATTAACATGCACAACAATAATATTTATTAACAACAACATTTTTTTCACTTTTTTTGTTCAGCAAGAACAATATTTATTATCAAAAACACCTTTTTGTTCAACAACAACAACACTATATGCACAACAATAACACTTATTGTCATAAAAAAAACACTTTTTGTCCAGCAAGAACACATTTTTGTACAACATCACTATTTGTACAACACATAAAAAAAACACAAAGATGAACAATAGCACAGTTAAACGCTATGAATTTATACCCCCCCTCTCCGGGGAGCCACGGGCCCCCTCGGGAGCCACGGGGGAAAAACTGTATACAATAGTCGCCGTCACTGCTGCAGGTTAGAGCATTTAATTTATAAAAGGTTAGGTTGGGTTAGGTTGGAGCATTTAATTTATGAAAGGTTAGGTTTGGGTGAGGTTAGATTTGGGTTAGGTTAATTTTTCCAGAACAAGTTGATTTCGATAGTCCATGCATTTAACCCGGTCTGAAATTCTACAGTGGCCGTGGGGCAGTACATTTACACCATTCTCGAGCACGAAGACTTTGTCGGATATACATGACATTGCATTATTTTCACTCTTACAGTATAATTTTTATGCTGTAGAGAGCGAATTGCAAGCACTTGGGCTCTCGGCACTAGACTACTCTCTACACAGTCTCTGTACACACTCATGTTGAAATTGTTCTTTACAAAATGTGTAGGCACCCCTTTACGCGCCTGCTTTACATCCCTGTTATGAGTTTCAACGCAATAATTTTTACAACCCGGGAACACTCCATTGGCTATCAAATCACTCCCCATCTCTGATTTTAACATGAGTACTTGATTGGGGGCCGGACGTTTCACCAACTCGGGGTAGAGGTACGGATTCTAGTTAGTCAAATCCATCCGCGAGCTGATGTGTTCCCCAATTTCTAAATTCCCCAATAAGTCCTCGGTTTTAACTTTTACCAGCAGAGAATCTGTAGCCCCATAGTAAATTTGAACCTCCCCCGCCCGTGGTCTGTGCACCTTGCAAATATTTAAAAAATACAACAACATGAACTTTTTGGAAATTTAAAGTACTGAACTACCTCTTGCTATATTCTTGTTCAGTACCATATTTCTCTTTTTCCTGTGTAGAAGAACCATACTTGTCTCTATGCTCGTGAACGATGTAAAATTGGGGTCAGCAATAGTTCGTGCACATTCTTGGGGTCAGTCACGACGTCGCAACGAGATCTGCTCCGTACTCTTTCACACATTTTTCCAAAGGCTGAATTTAGAATGAGCTTGTACATTTCCTTCTCTACTTTAGTGTTTGCCCGAGAGTGTTCATCAAAAAAGGTGTCGATAAACGTCTTTAAGTAGGATTTTTGATTGAATTGCAGCACCCTATGTATTTTGGTGATCTTGAAACCAGTGTTCACCATCCAGTGCAAAAGCACATGAACAACGATATTCTCTTTAGGGTCCAGATCTGCAATCAGTTTCTGCTTAGAGGGGGTCCAGTGCATCCCCATATCCTCAACCAATGATCGATTGAAGGGACTCAGTGAGTCTTTGGTTACTGGTCGATTAATACAGGGGAAAACAAAATCTCTGACTGAATCATGAAGCGCCAATGGAGTGTGACCATCGATTTCAAAGAGCCATCCTTGTAGCCCATTGTCCTCAACGGTGTTAATGTCAGGGAACTCACAAGGATTCTCAAGCCATTTATAGTTCCCACACGGCAAAGAGTAGTGAGACATTGCCGAAGGGTACTATGAGTTCATGTCCAAGAAAACTGCATTTGACTTTACCCCGGTGCTGTTTTGCCCGCTTGGATCTGTTTTCAAAACGCGATCCCCATGAAAAACATACCCACCCCTCATTGATATTTCTACAAAAATGTGTTGATCTACATCAGTTATCAAGCCTATTTCCTCCCTACTAATTTTTAAAATCAACTCCATCACCAAAGTGGTGTGGAAAAATAATAGCCTATATCTGGTCCAAGCTCTGAATAGATTTGATCTGTGTTCTTGCAGACAATATCTAACAGAGATAAAACATCACTGGCCAAGTACAGTCTACAATAATCCCACCCATTTTCACAATTACCCTTAGCCCACAACTTCTTGGCAAATTCATATTCCTCGGCGGTGCATTCACTGTTGGTGATTGAATTATAGAAAGCTTCAATTGGAGGCAGTTTCCGCCCGCTTAAGCGAGCGCCAGAACAGTAATAGTCGTATGCATATACACCTTTACAGGTCAATAGGTCCTACATTTCACTGTCTGGAAAGTGCTGTTTAAGCAAAGGAAAACTATCATAATTTTCACTTTTCTGCACTTGAATCAATTGACTCAATGCCTTGGGGAAAAAACTAAATGAAACTAAAAACCTGATTTTATTCAGACACATATGCCCGTTATTTACTACCTGCCATTTCAACTCGACAAGCACTAGCTTCTCAGCTGATTTGGGGATGATGTTATAGGTAAATGAATTATTTACCCATGGACTATCTTCTCCCCTCCCTGCTTGTGCATACGTGCCAAAGCCGGTAAAATAAATTTTAAATCATAATTTGAATTATGAATAAAAACTGGAATAAATAACTGCTGGCTAACGTTTATGTTGCACGATTGATGTGCTACCCTTCTAAAATTACTACCCCCAGACGATATTTCCTTCCACAAGTGGTCGTGATCTCTGACTTTCCCCTTCCCCCCTCTTTTCACCCTAGTCCCTTTCCCCTTATCCCCCTCTTCAAACCCCCCCCCCTTACAAACCCAGCATATTTTGATTTTTAATCGCGAGACGATCCTCTGCAGACAATAACATAGGGTGATGTGTATTTCTCAAACGAGAAATAGCTCTATTAGCGCTGCCAATTAATTTAGTCAGTGCCTTGACCATGCACTCACCCTCATCCAACGTTTCAACTATTTCTAACAACTGCATGCTGTTAGAACTGTCTCTTTGCGCGGGGGGGGATGAGGGGGGGGGGGGTAGGAGATTGCAATAGCCTGATCTTATTTGATTTGATTTGGAAATTGAGGATCGTTCACTTCCACTAGCTTCGCTTCACAGTCAAAAAAGATGTTATTGCTCTGGAGGAGGGTATTTTGAAATTTTTTAAAGCACAAAATAACCCGATCCCCTAAAAATGTTTCCACTGACTGGTAGCCATGCCGTCTAAAATGCTTCATGTTATTTTGTAACTTTAATTCTGTCCAAAATCAAGACAGGCATGTCGGGCAGTAGAAACGTACCCCCCGCCCCTTTTTACCCTCCTCCAGAACACTACTGATGTCTGTAATTGGGTTGAAATGGCCAATTGCATTGGGTTCGCTAGGCGGTGTGTACAACAACCAAAACCAGTGCTTCACCAATTCAATCGACTTTCTCCTTACTGGAAACACCACCTCCTTCTTTTTAGAACGAACCACATCCTCAACTTCGGTTTCATATTGAGCCACAGTAACGCCGATATTTAAATGGGCATTGGCCCTTTCAAAAATATCAATAGACCTTAGCAATACTGGGTATTTTCCCTCTAAACAAGTGAAATCTACAATGAGAAAATCGGACCCCTCCTTCCCATGCACAGCCCAATATTCTAAATTTTTCTTTGAAGCGACATCTTTCAAAGCACGGAAAGCTGATATGAGGAAAGCATACTTGAAACATTTTTGACCTGTTTCGAAACAGATTCGCTGAACGCCTCTGCAACCCTCTAAATATGGATTATATTTTAATTCAATTGCCCTTTCCCCATGTCCCCTTTTAAAATAATTTTTTTTTAATTTACAATTATTAACGCTTAAGTTTTCAACAAATAAAACCACATACCCACTTCCATTTTCACTATAATTCTCGAGATGCGTAATAATGTGGTCTATCCAATCCATAAAAACACCCTCAAAATTTTCTAAATGTGAATAGACCACTCGCATCTCGGTATGTACATAATGATGATAAACCTCGCTTTTCCCTCATTTAAATAAAACACCTTTAAAACAATTGAAACCTTAATTGAACCCCTACCTCCCCACAACTGAATCTGGTTTTCTAGCAGTGCAAGAATTCTATCTACATATTCATGGACAATTTAAACAGGGGCAAACACAAAATTACCACCCATAAGCGAATTAAAAGGATCACCAAAAGTTGCAGTGTAGACAAGTATCGTATTTAAAATTGAGTTTGAGAGCTTAAAGTCAGGAAATGTTATAAATTAGGTATTGTCACCCTCCCCCTCCCCCACTTGTATATTATCATCACCCCTCCCCACATTGTTCAATAATAAAATTGTTCAAAGCCACTTCATTATTTTGAAGTGAAAGTATATAATCAGTGGGGGGAGAGTTCCCCGTTAATTTCCCGATAAAATCCTCTAAAAGATGTAAGGTGTTCGGACATAGCAAATGTAAGTCCTTCTACTCAACTGCGCTATAATCAACATTAAAAAAAGCAGTTAAAAAATCGTTAATATTATCTGGTATTTCCAGTGAATTACCATTACATGGTGAATTGTTGGACAGCTCCAGAGGTGCGTCTTCTCCTTCTCCATCTGATGATGATGATGGCGAATAAGATACCAATACAACCTATATAAGAAAATAGCTTATTTTCAAAGTGTCTAAATCATCCCTATTTTTAACATTTGATTATTATTTAAAACGCGCTTAGTAGCATTTGGTTTACTATATATATATTCTGAAAGTTCCAACTTAATACAATCTAAGAGATAACATAGAATGTTTTGATTTTGTTCGAAAAACCCCTCAAAAAATTTCATATTAAAACTCTTTATCTGCTTTGAGAAAACTGGGGTCTTTACTTTGTAGCCTAACGCTTTCAGGGCATATACAACTCTTTCCGATAGAAATTTTTTTTTATAATATTTGCAGAAGCAAGATTAAGCATTCGTTAATAAAGCAGTTTATAACACAAAGATTTTGCTATTTACAATGGGGTAATTATGACATGAATATAGTTGGCTTCGCTATGAAAATTCAGCTGGCTGAATGTATGCAATAATTGCATGATTCAAAAGGGAGAACGTTATACTTCCTTCAGGAGAAAAATATCTCTGACACGAAAATGACGGAAAGAAAGGCCTAACACACTTTTACTGTGTTGAAAAATGATGAAAAGAAAGGCCTAAAACAGATAGAAGAGATAGGTAGATATTTTTCTATAACCAGATAGAAAGTAGAGGTAAAAAAGCTTACATTTACATATTCCAGCTGTAGTATAGTATGTTTTGATTTTTTTCAAACAACCCCTCAAAAAATTTCATATTAATACTCTATCTGCTTTGAAAAACGGTAAATTCTCTAGCATTCAAATTGACTTGGGAAAAAATTCATTAGCGGAAATAATATTTAAAAACTTACATTATGATTTGCAGCTTGCATATGGAGGGTTGAATGAGGCTCATTCTCGCCTTGTATAGTCAGTGTTTGTTTTGAAGACCCAGGCATTGCAGCTTGCACGGAAGGCCCCGTAGCTAGACTGGGGCTTGAAGGGTGCGCATTTTAAGTTTGTAATAGGACCACAGAAGACCCCGCAGCATAACTGAGTTTCGAGGGGGCAGCGTCTTGTCCGTGTAGGGTGGGGATAGTCACATTCTCGCCTTGCTCATGGAGTGCAGATGGACCTGGTAAAGCATGCGGGGGGGGGTAGATGGGGCAGTGACATCCCTTTCTTGTATAGATGTGATGGCGGCGTCGATGCCACTGGCTTGTACAGTGGGTTCAATATATTATGAGAAGCCGCCCATTCTCTTTTCGGTTTTCTGCCAGGTTGCATAGAGGCTTGCGCTGGGGCTGCCTCACCCTCTCCTGCTCTCTTTGATGGAGGAGGTGCGCATTCTTCTTGGCCTTAAAAAAGAAGAAAAAATTTAGTATGGAAAAACGATTCTCCTTTTTACAGAAGAAAAATTAGTACCCTCCGCCCCTAACCATAATTTTGTCTAGAAAGCATTTATTTTCCTTTTCAGTAAAGCGAAAAGTGAAAATTTGCGAGAAATATACTTGGCTTAGAAAACAAACGTTTTTATTACACAACTTGTGAAAAAAATAAAACTTGACAATCAGTAGTCTGTAGCCTTAGGGTAGAAATCAATGTTTCTATTTTTAACATTTAGAAAAAAAATATATTATTTTAATGTCTATAGGCTTAAAATAGCAAAAAAAGCTTGTTAACATACATCTTATAGGCCTAAAATTTGCGATCATAGGTAAAAATGCTATTCAATTTACGCATAATATAGTCGTACCCCTCACACCTAACCACAGCGTGTTGCGGGTCGGAATGAGCACATTAGTTTTCTTGTCAAAAGGGTGTACATGTCTGCACGAAGAATCCCCCCTCCCCTTACGTTTCACGCGAAGAAACAGTTTGTTTTCACCTTACAACGAAGCTGTTAGAATCGAGACATTGCCGCTTCCCCACCTTCCCCCTTTTACATAATGTTCTAAAAATATTTGTTAGGCCTTAATTTTGGAAATAACTCGTTTCCCTCTCCAATACAACATAGAATTTCGTAAAGCCTGTAGCCCTACAAGCTTAATCAATAGCAATCTCTTTCTGCGTGAAACTATTTTTAATTTGACGGAAAAAGTGTCCTTTTTTTAGCGGAAACCGGCGTGATGCAAATCCTTGTATATTTAGCAAAGCCGGATGTAGACTTGACAGGAAGCAATAATTAAGGTTTTAAGTCTTTGCGGGAAATATTTAAGTCAAGTTATCGGGCTTAAATGGAAACAGTATATTAAGGGATTGACAGAAAGTTGACTGTCACTTTTAGGTAAGAATAAATTCATCAAAAACACATAGTTATTTCCAATGAAAGAATTAAAGTTGTAAACAGAGGGGGGAGGGGAAGGTTTACATGGTAAAAAAGAATGTATTTTACGCTTTCTATCGAGTATAAACACTATATAGTGGAGTTTGTATTGTTGAGGGAGGGGGTATCCCCTGAATTTGAATTTACTGGAGGGGGACTATGTAAAAAGATTTATTTGAAATAAACTAGGAAAATTTACTTAACAGAACTCACATTATAAATCGATGTATCCAGAGTTTCCAACTCATCAATAATCATTGCTTTATCCATGGTGTCTTAAAACTTTATGAAAGTTTAATCACAGTGCATGTCCGTTATATACAAAATCTCAAGGTCAAATTGTGATGTAATGGGAAACCTTAAATAACTTCCCTGATTGGCTTAGAAAGAGACACGTGATCCTGTCCCCGTTAGACTCGATCAATACATTCACCGCTGATTATGTAATCAATTTCCCAGAAATCGACTTCCCCTCTTGTCCTAGTCGATTATGTAATCAATTTCTCAGAAATCCACTTCCCCTCTTGTCCTAGTCGATTATGTAATCAATTTCTCAGGAATCTAATTCCCCTCTTGTCCTAGTCGATTATGTAAATCAATTTCTCGGAAATTCAGTTCCCATCAAGTCGATCAATACATCTTTTCCCGTTAATGCGCGTGTGCAAACTTCGCCCCGGAGACATTACACCTAGAAACAACAAATAAATCGACCTTGGAAAGGGGGGTATTGACCCAATTAGACTCGATCATTAATCCTTGAATAAATTATGTTCGTACAGCGTTAGACTCAATTGTAGATGGCAGCACATGTGTAGCCCCGGGAATTATTGATAGCTTTCTACTGACAACCCCCCTCACAGCCCTTAGGATAAGGGTTGTAAATTATAACCTGGGGGGCATATAATGTGCTTATAGAAAGCGTTGTCGTAAAAACTCAAAAAAGGGCTCATTCGATTGTAAATTGAAAGGCATAGTGCCCTTTTTAATAGTCGAAAGTTATCGGAAGGCTTGACATTTTCAAACAGTTTGTGGTACCGAACTGTAAGTAAGGAGCGACCCGGCTCAATGGTAACCGAAACTCTAAAAAACGGAATTTTGATACCATTAGATACATCAGAAGAATCAGAAGAATTTTTATTCTGATTTCAAATATATGTTTCATCAAGTTTAATTTTACCTATCAAAAGTTATGTGCCAAAGAAAATTTGCTTTATTTTTAAAAAAAAGGGAAAACAACCCCTAATAGTCATAAAACTTTAATGAAACTCACAACATCAGATTCAGCATATCAGAGAACTCTACTGTAGAAGTTTCAAGCTCCTATCTGTAAAAATGTGGAATTTTGTTTTTTTTTAGCCAGAAGAAAGATCACGGATGCGTGTTTATTTCGTTTTTTTCCCAGGGTGATCGTATCAATCCAGTAGTCCTAGAATACCGTGAGAGGACTCATTTGAACGGAAGTGAATAAAAAAATCTGAGGGCAACTTGGCCCCCTCCCACGCTCATTTTTTTCCCGAAGTAACCCAATCAAAATTTTGAGATAACCATTTTGTTCAGCATAGTCGAAAATGTAAATAATATGTCTTTGAGGATGACTTAATCCCCCACTGTTCCCGGGGGAAGGGCTGTAAGTTATAAACTTTGCCCATTGTTTACATATAGTATTGGCTATTGGGAAGTATACAAGCGTTTTCAGGAGGAATTTTTTTCTAGTGGGGGGTCGGGATCAGAGTAGGGATTACGGGGGAGGATCTTTCTATGGAGGATATTTCCTTGGGGGCAGAGACATTTGTATGAAGGGGGCGCCAGATTTCACAGCATTATTTAAAAAACGATCAGAAATTAAATATAAAAACAAGTTTTTTCAACTGAAAGTAAGGAGCAACATTAAAACTTAAAACGAACAGAAATTATTACGTATATGAGGGGGTTAGCCCCCTAGTCAATACCTCGCTATTTACGCTAAAGTTTTTTTTAGTACTTTCAAAAGAGTAATTTATTCTAATTAACCGGCCTTTGTGATTCGAGGGTTTGTGATTCGAACAAAATTTGAACTTTAGCGTAAAGATTGAGGTATTGACTAGGGAGCGAACTCCCTAATATACGTAATAAAAACATACAGATATAAAAATTCGTTACGTAAGTTAAATCGTAAGTTACGTCAGAACAAATTTTCGAGAAAGCCAATTAGCCAAAAAAAGGAAATTTAATATGCGAATTTAGTTTTAATTATTCATGTACGGTGAGCCAAAATCAAAGCTTCATTAATTTAAAAACGTTCAGAAATTAACTAAAAAAACAAGTTTTTTTTTAACTGAAAGTAAACAGTGACATTAAACCTTAAAACGAACAGAAATTATTCCGTATATGAAAGGGGCTGTCCCCTCCTCAACGCCTCGCTCTTTACGCTAAAGTTTGACTCTGTCTCTCAACTTTTTTTAAAACAATAAAAAACTTTAGCGTAAAGAGCGAGGCGTTGAGGAGGGGACAGCCCATTTCATATACTGAATATTTTCTTTTCGTTTTTAGTTTTAATGTCGCTCCTTACTTTCAGTTAAAAAAACTTGTTTTTTTAGTTAATTATAGTAAAGATCGATGTGGGTACAATGTATTATTTTTTTTTTCTTTTTTTTAGACCAGGGCACTTCGTATCAAAGGAATTATCGTAGGAACTTCAATAAGGGCTCATTTGATGGAAAACAGAAAGGGATGATGCCATTTTTAATAGTCGAAAGTGATTGGACGGCAACTAATCCCCATCCCACACGCCCATCCTCCCATTTGCCCATTATGTTTAAAAACTAAATGTTGGCTTAATATTAAATCAAAATGCACTGTGTTAATGCTAATTGCCAATAAGGCAATTCTCCCGAAAGTGATTCTCCCAATGACTTGCGGTGCCCCTCAGGGCACTAAACTAGCCGGAATTATTTTCCTTGCTGTGATTAAATTCATCCTGCGTACTTTCAAGGACAGATACAAATTCGTTGATGATCTGTCATTCTTACTCAAATACCTGCTAGAAGGCCAATCAGCGATCCCCGATTTGATCCTAGTCTACCCACGGTTTTTCAGAATGAATGCGAGCGAGCTAGCCTTACCCTCAATGAGCAGAAGTGCAAGGTGTTGCGTTTCAACCCTATTAAATCGGACTTCCAGGAGCCCCCTACCTTGTTTTAAACAGTTGGCAGTGAGAAAATTCTGGGGGTAATCTTCTCCGTTGACTGCAAGTTAACCAACCTTGTAAGTGACCTTGTGCGAAAAGGGCATGCAGCGCTGCAGTCACTGATTACGATGAAGCGGTTCAGGTTCAGTGTGAATTTCATGAAGCTTGTTTTCAAGACTTATATCCTACTCATCATTGAATATGCGTGCCCAGTGCGGGGTTCTAGTGTACAGTTGAGTGCTGGGATGTGTCAAGATATCGAAGCTATCCAAATTCTGACTTGTAAGATTATGTTGGATCAAGCTTTCACTACTTATGACAGTGTGCTTAAGGTTCTTGGCCTCGAGTCGCTTTTTAGACGCCGTCAGAGACTTATTTACAATTTCGGCTATTTCCTGCTCCGTAGCAGCAAACACAGGACGATCTTGCCCCGCTAGCCCCCGTTACGTCCCTTACCCGGAGACAATACAAGCTCAACCCAGTGACATGCCATACGACTCGCTACCAGCATTCCTTTGTCCCCTTTTTACAGACATGGTCAACAAATTCTAAGAAATGTGATATGGTTTTATCCATTTTTTGTTGTCGTATTTGTTATTTAACTTTGTCGTATATATAAAAACCCTCGGTATTAGTGGTTTTAGCGCTAAATAGAGTAAGTTTAATAAAATATGTCTATGTCTATGTCTAAGGCATCTCTGCAGTATCCCAAGAATGACTGAGGGTGTTATGTTCAAACTTTTGGGGCTACTTCTGCTCTTAAAATTGAACCAAATCAAAATAGCGTAAGTGTATCCAAGGTATCAAAGAAAGTAAACAGATTTTTTTGCGAATGGTATCAAGTTTTCCATTTCAGGTAAACTAGAGGAGATATGAAACTAAATTAAACACTACTATTTGTGTCCAGTTTTTTAAAAGGGTGTATGTTGTTAAAAATTGCTGAAAATTTTCTTCAGCATACAAATAGCAGGCCAAAATATAAATTCTTGGAAAAACCAAAAGATTTAAAGTATTTTTTACTTTTTCCCTGAAAAGACTATGTCAATATAAAACGAACAGAAATTAATCAAAAAAACTTTTTCCACAAAATAAGTTTTTCAAAGAACAGTAAAGAACTCCATTAAACCAAAAATAAGCAAAAATAAATCAAATAATCTAGCAAGCGTGAAACCACCACAAATCAGCATCGATAAATAAATGAAACCCAGAACGAACAGAAATTACAACAAATAACCGAGTCAAACTCAAAACGAGCAGAAATTAACATGAGTTGGGCTCAAATCCCCTATGCCTTCCAAAGGCCAGAACATAAATTGTACTTAACTGAAAAAAATACAAATGAATGTGTGTTGTCAGTTTAATATACATATAGTGATATTTAGTAATCAAAATGTTAATATTATTTGATTTATTAAAGTTATAAAAGTAAAACAATTTTTATTTTTTCAGTAAAGTGCAAATTATGTTCTTACCTTGGGAAGGCATAGGGGTTTTGAGCCCAACTCATGTTAATTTCTGCTCGTTTTGAGTTTGACTTGGTTATTTATTCTAATTTCTGTTCGTTTTGGGTTTCATTTATTTCTCGATGCTGATTTGTCGCAGTTTCACGCTTGCTAGATTATTTGATTTTATTTTTTCTCATTTTTGGTTTAATGGAGTTCTTTACTGTTCTGTGAAAAACTTATTTTGTGGGAAATTTTTTTTTAATTAGTAATCTTAAAACGAGGATTTTTAGAAATAAGAGCGGGTGTGAAAGTATAATTTGTATTTAGTTACCAACGGTAATTTATAAAAAAAAACACTTCCATCATATTTATTTGTCCTGTTCACGATTAAAAACATAGAATTTATCACTAGATATGTTTGTTACTGGGAGTCATATAGGGTAATGTTTAAGATAGAGAAAAAGCATTATATCAAAACCATGGAGATTTACCTTAATAAAAGCATCGTGTCTCATCTATTTTTGTTTTATCCTTGCCACATCATACAGACCATATGGTCTTAACAAGTTTAGAGAAAACTCATTAGATCATGGAATAAAAATGCCAGTGCCTGTTTTACAAGCTGCAAACAGAGAAAAGGGAAGCATCCACAATTTCAACACCTTTTTTGTGCCACGGTGCCCTCACAGTTCTAAGTTACAATGAAACAAAATTTGAAAACATACATTTCAATCAACGCAGCAAAAAAGTCGAAAGACAGCTCAATGGGGGAAGAAATTATCACCTTAGCCCCTGGGACAAGGACTTAAAATTCTAATAATTGCCTGATTAAAAAGAGATTAATTTTAGCAGAAATATGGACAAGTTGCAGCTTGTTAAGATCAGAGTCGAGCCAATTTATTACAGCTATGGCATTGAAGGGATACGAATTATATGCGCATTCCAACATCCCTTCTTTTCTCCCACTGAAAAAGACTATTGGTTTGCCACATTCTTACCTGCAGCCTCCAGGCTAATGCCCAATTAATTCAAATAGCTTATTTTAAGGAGATGCCTGATTAACAATCCTTTGAAAATCACCACTCGAAGTTCATATTTTTGTTTTTACGAGTCTGGTTTTGACAATCACCGATGACCAATTGGGTATGACTACCACCGATGAAAACAAAATCAAACTTACTTTTTTGGTGTATTTTTTGCTAGCAAAAATGATTTATGCAAAGTACTAGTAATAGTTTAACGTAAAGAACGGGGCTAGAAGAGGGCTTGATACCCCCTTCCACATACGCTAAACCTCCAATTGTTTACGATAAAGTTTGAATTTCCCCTGCTGATGGCTCAAGAACGAGTGTACTCGAATGTCTAACGCAAGAGCAATGTGATAAAAAAAACTAATTTATTTTTTTTCATGTTGCCTCAAGGAAAAGGGATTTGCTCAGTCATGTTTGTTTAAAAAAATAATAATATTTTCAATCCAAACGTTCTGAAAGGCAATCGGTAAATAAGATACATGCATTCATCAATTGTTTGTGTTTTTCACACTCTAAATTGCTTTCACTTAAGAACTAGTAGAATTTTAGCGTACATGTTGTGAAGTTAAAGGGGCAGCAACCCCTATCACTTTATGTTGGCTTTAATTTTTATGTCATTCTTTGCTGTCGTTTGACAAAAAAAAGTCTTTGTTATTGAACATGAAGAATGACGGTAAAATTAGAGAGAACAGAAATGTTGCTATATTTGGGGGGCAAACAACCCTCTTCAAACCGCCACTCTTCATACTACATTTTGAAATGCGCCTTTCTGAGAATATTTGAGAATTTGTCAAGTACAGCAGTTTTACGTTGCTGTTTAAAGCAGTTACAACTACATGAGCCTTTTCTTTCTCGAAGCATTTAGATAAAAAAATCTTAAATTTTTATTAAAACACTTTTATAAGTGTTCGATATTATAAAAAGCAAGTTTTTATTCAAATGAAAGTAAAGAGCAGCATCAAAATTCAAATTGAACATAAATTATTTCTGAATGTGAGGGGAACTACCTGTGAATTTTGACTTCTCATATATTATTGAGCCAACCCGAAATTGACAATTGTCTTAATTTCAGAAAAGAAAGAAAGAAAAAATAAATAAGGAATCGAAGGAATACGAATTAGTGACGTAATTAACGAACAAGATATTTTTTTAAATAATAAAGTATAAAAAGTTTATGAAAATCGTTTTAATCTTTCAATTCATTTACTACTTTAGCAAAAATGTAGCTAAAACTATTTATGACCAAAATTGTCTAAGGTTTACCAAACTACAGAATACATTGCAAATTCCCAAAGCAAGCTCACCTTCAATATTAAGGAAATTGCTCATGATATTGAAAATTACAATGAACCAAAAAGGGTTATTATTATAACTCTTATAGCTTGACAATTTGACAACTATGTAGAAATGAATAGTTCAATAAAGTTTCCTTGACACGTTTACTACCAACGATGAATACCATCTACAACATTTTCAAGAAATATAACCTTTTCTTCTACTAGCAATAAACTTTTAGGCCATTATTCTTAGTTTCTATATGCAAACATTGGCAGAAGTAGTTAATCCCAGGTAAAAGTAAAAAAAAAAAAGGAAAAGATAGTACATGTCGCAAAAAGTAGTTTATTTTTATGAATCATAACATTTGAAAGCTACAGTAATCAAGTACACATAAGAGATGCCATTAGCTTTAGACAAAAACCAAAATAGAGAACAAAAGACAGACAGCTAGAGACATTTCTACAGCTTACCAAGAACATATTGATTTTACTTACAAACCTTTCCAAAAATAATTTAGACCACGCTACTTTTCAAACATTTCGTCGCAACTGAACTGTAAGTAAGAAATTACCCATATGTGATAGTAGCCAAAACTCTAAGAAATTAATTCAACAAAAATATAAATAAAATAATTCAAATTTTTAGGTTAATTGTAACTATTAAGTTTCAATTTAATTTACCGACCAAACTCTATAAGCCTCGAATATTTGACTAATTGTTGAAAAAGGGGAAACCACCCCTAAAAGAAGGATTAATATTGACGCAAATTCCTCCAACCATTTCTGCCACAGTCACTTCAGTTTATTTGTCACTTCAAGCCTTTTTCTCAGGGATGATAACTGAAACGGTGGGTCTAGTATACTGAAAGAGGCATCTTTGGGTCAGAAACTGAAAATTCTTGTGCCCCTTTTAAGTAGCAAAACAGATTGCATCACAGCAAGGAGAGGTGTTCTACCATTTTATGGCAAAAAGTAGCAATTTGGACCTAAAGGTGGCTAAAACCCTATAGAGTAAAAATTCTTCATAGGCAATCGATTCAAAATTATCAAAAAACCAAAGTTGATCCTTTCGAGACTTCATTAAGTTATTTACCGTTGTGTGTTATTGCACAATAGCTATTATAGCGGGGCTGTTAAGCAGAAGAATCGTGCGCTTCTGGCAAAAAGCACGAACATTGGTAGAAATATAGGTTAAAGCACGGGGAAACTAATGGTGACGGGAAGCATGTCGAGCGGGCGCTCTAAGTTACCTTTACGAGCGCCCGAAATACTAAGAAATGCGCAAGTTTACCAGCATCTCAACATAAGCATAAAAACCTCTGAATATACATTTTAAGATATGGCGATTCCAATGATGGATATATAAAAAGTAAATTGCTCTGAAGAGCACAATAGAGCGCTAAAAAGCTTGTAAAATGCAAAACAGGAGTGCCTATCTGATGTAATACCAAAAACAAGCAAAATTATAGTTTAGAGTTCTAGAAGTCCGAAGATTACAAGCAACAGTTTGAGTCTGCGCATCAAAGGGCAAATTTGTGCGCTCAAAAGAGCGCAATAAGCACAAAACTCATGGATGTTTGAAGAAACACCGGAAAAAGTGGTAATGTAATACAAAGTATTGGGAGCCCAATAATAACAGGTAGAAAGTCGAGCGATCGCTTTATAGCAACTTTGCAATCGCTGAAAAGTGCGCTAAAAGCGCGAAACTCATCTGCTTGTTACAGAAAGTTCAGATATGATAGAAACATGGTTTCTAGAAAAGAAAGTGAATCTGTAAGCCAGAATCTGATCCTGACATGTCTTAATGTCCACTTCAAGCGCAAAAATAGAAAAATTTACAAAAAATTAGTTTCTTAAAACAAGCAATAATTTGAAATGACAATGAACGTGCAATACGAAGCGCGATTTAGAGCGTCCAGCAGAGCTCATGACGCTTAATAACAAGAAAAGAATGAAGGATTTCAGACACACATAGAGACATGCCTGGCACTTTTTCAGAGATGCACAACCAAAAAAGCCATTTCTGTTTCCTACTTTAGCTAACTTATTTTGATTGTAATTGTTATTGGAACACAAAATAAGGCAATAATTATACCATAATATGGTACTTCGCTGAGATATCAGATCACATGTTGAGCAACTGATATTCTAAGTTAGGGTTAAACCTTAAAAGAGACATCAGAATACATAATACATAAAAATTCAATATACTTGGCAGGACCCGTGGCAAGAACAGTAGTGTAGGCCCGAGTTTTCAAGGACATCCCTAGATAAATAAACATTGAGTTTCTGTGACATGCCTTCCCTTTTTCCCACAGAATTCAAGCACATGCCCTCTGACGTCGCGCAACATAACTGTTTCTAGGCGACATTCCCGCCCTTGGCAAGAGTTCAAAGGTCAGGTGTTTATTCTATGACAAGCCCCAGTTTCTGTGACATGCCCACCCCGGTTTCTGTGACATGCTCTCCCTTTTTCCATAAAATTCAAGCACATGCCCGTTGACGTCACGCAACACACCTGTTTCTAGGCAACATTCCCACCCTTGGCGTCACGCGACACACCTGTTTCTAGGCAACATTCCCGTCCTTGGCAAGAGTTCAAGGTTAGGTCAGGTGTTTATTCTATGACACACCCCTGGCAAGTTTCCCAGAGATATTTACTTGGAATGTGGTCCGTATAATAGAAAAGTCGTAATAATAGGAAAATTATGCACACCCCCGTTTCAAGCGCATGTTACACCACGTGCAATACCCTCGCCTTTAAATGGTCAGATAAGTGGAGCTACCAGCCCCTCACACCTGCACAGTGCAGTCACCTGTTCTATTAAAGGGAACACACATGGGAAGACTCCATGACACTCCCCTCTGGACTCCAATAACGTCTTACAACTTACCCCGTTTCAAACAAATAGGTCTAATATGCTTGACGTAATTTTGCGTAACCCTACCACAGGAACACATGGAGTAATCCTAGCTTGTAACGTAACGACACCCGAAACCCCCAAAGCATTCTTTTTCATTAGCTTAATGGCGGTACACACTTTACGTAATGATCACTGCCAGACAATGCCATTTTGACATTTTTTGCCCAAAAGCCTTTCTTTTTCGGCGTTTCATTTTTCGCTCGAAACACAATTTATTTTTTTTCTAGAGTTCATGACCCCGCCAGGACTCGAGAGGTCATTCCATTCCAATGGTACAGCGCTCCAAGCAAGTCGACCATGAAACCTCTGTCAATATTTTGTATCTTGAACCATATTCTAAAAATAAACTATTGCACAACAAATGAGATTCCCCATTTTTTTACAGTCGCTAGAACGGCATGTTTACAGTCAAATTTTAAAATCTTAAAATCACATACAATAAAAATAAAAACAAATTGACAAGTAATAAAACATAGAAAAAAAAACAACAAAAAATAAAAGATGAAAATGTCATATTATCATATACGCAAAAGAACCATCTATTATAGAAAACTGGGGGACTTCTAGCATGCAAATCCGCAGGGTAGGTGAGGAGGGAGTGATATTAGATGTAATTTAAACCATATTAAGAACTGCTACCTAGTAGATTTTCATCTCTTCCATGTGAAAAATTCGTTAATGTCCCCAGCTTAACTTTTAAGCTGTAGTTCAACCCACAATGATAATACATGATCCCCCCCCAACCCAAACATAACTTTCTTCAGGCATTTCCTAATAAAAATTATGGTTTTAAATTGAGTGATTCAACACAAGCCAATCCTAATACCCCGCAAAATACTCCAGACTACCAGAGCATTTCACCCATGTGACACCGCCCCGTCCCCATCTCCTGGATGACCTGATATTAGTGAGATTCCCCATTTTTTGACAGTCGTTAGAACGGCATGTTTACTGCCAAGTTTGATACACTCCAGGGGGTATTTGCTTTCAAGATAGTAATAAAAGGGATATGCGTGTCTTACTCGTGCTAAAGACTACATCTTAAAACACAGATACTGTAAATGAAAACGAATTGACAAGCAAAAAAACATAAAAAAACACGACAAAAATAAAAGTTGAAAAAGCCGTATCGTTAATTACGCAAAATTTATTATAAAAAACCGGGGCTTCTATCCAGCAACCCCGGGGGAGAGGGGGGGGGGTAGGAGAGGAGGGAGTGATATTAAATGCAATTTAAACCATACTAAGAACTTTTAAGGAAATACCCCTTTTTCATTAAGATAAATTTATGAATATTAAAAACATCCTAACAATAGCTTCCAGCTCCCACCTAGTAGCATTCATTTTCAGAGGATGCATTGATAATAGATGTAGTTTTTAGGTGCTATTGCACCTTTAAAATGATAAAGAATAACATGCCTAATTTAAGGAAAGACGAAGGGACCCATGAAACCTTTGTGTTTTTTGTGTGTGTGTGTGTGTGTCTTTGTGTTCTTGTGTTTTTGTCTGTGTGTGTGTGCGTGTTTTGTGTGTGTGTGTGTTTTTGTGTGTGTGTTTTGTGTTTGTGTGTTGTTTTTCGTGTGTGTGTGTGTTTTGTGTTCGTGTGTGTTTGTGTTTGTGTGTGTGTGTGTGTGTGTTTGTGTGTGTGTGTGTTGATTTTTTTTGTTTTTTTTTGTGTGTGTGCGTGTGTGAGTTTTTTTATGTGTGTATGTGTGTGTGTGCTTGTGTGTGTGTTTTTTTTTGTGTGTGTGTGTTTTTGTGTGTGTGTGTGTGTGTGTGTGCGTGTTTCAAATGTTAGAAGACGCTTACAATGATGATGGAAAGTGATGTAGGGATTCTAGAGAGTACTTATAGTGTGGTACTGTGGGCTGAATTGCTTGCGAAAACCCGAATGAATGAGTTGAAAAATTTTTAACGAACAAATGACTGAAACGTATTTTTGGGAGATGAGACGATGGCAAAGGGGTGTCTTAGAGTAGTTATATTGTGATACTGTGGGCTGAATTGCTCGCAAAAGCCCAAATAAATGACTTGAAAATGTACCATGAGTAAAATGCGGTGTATTTAAAATACCAAAATAAAGTTCCTTCTTTCTAAAGATAATTCCCACTTCCTCCAATTAAGCTAAATCTAGTTTCAAAAAATGAAAAGTCTTTAATCAGCAAAGAGAAAAAATTACAGTCAGTGTCAGGACGGCACTAATCAAGCTTTAGATTTCGCTAAGATAGTGGTAATAAAAAAGGTGCCACGCTCAATATTTCTAAGGAAGTTGAAACTATGATAGCCTTGTGAACACCTGAATCAGCAGAATTATTCAAAAGAACTTATTGGACGAAAGATTTACATCCTTGGTCCACTCGGGCCAATGGTGAGCCAGTCCTCACGGTGCATGACTGAAAAGCTATGTTTGATAGTGGGGTAGAAGTGCTTTTTGATATTATTCGTAAATCAGATTTGGAAGGATTAGTAGATCAGAGTCGAGATCATTCACACAAAATTCTTATTCTTCCATCGTTGTCACCATTATTGTCATTTGAAGTGACCCATTGCTGTGCACCTAAGTATGTAAGTTCAATAAATCTATTGCCCTTTTTATCTGTGTTTATTTCATCTTATATGTCTGCATCCAGTCTGATAATAGGTAATTAGTTCGTATGTCTCCAAGGTAAACGCTCCCAAAGGAATCTGATCTCCAGATAGCTCGAGAAAAAAGAGGCCACATTTTTTAATCCCTACAAATACCAAAGTTTGTCATCGCTACGGTTTATAACGTTTCTAACTCCTGTTTAGCCTATAAGTATTCGTGTCTCTGAAGTCAGATCTAATTGTGCCATGGAAACAAAGCTCTGAGACGTCAGAATTCCTAGTTCAATAATTCTTAATTCCTCATAACTCTTGATGGATTAAATTGAATGAAATATTTCAAAGATATTCAAAATCAGCATTAAAATAAAATTCGATTAATATGTATATTGGAGAAATTACAGCATCCGGTCCAAATATAAGAAATAACAATAGGGAAATAAACCTAGGCCATTCATATCTGATTTATTGAGAAAGCCAGGTTTTATTATTGACTAGTAAGAATACGTTTGATTCAAATACTAATTCTTCATCGCTACAAATAAATAATAATTTTTTTACCGCTACAAATGGCGCGAGTCGGAAATTGGAGGAAAACTACGAACTAATTAGGCTATAAAAACCTTGTAATTTAAATTTAATTATTGGAGAGATACAGACATATAAATAAAGTAATTAGGCCTAAAACCGCTAGGCTACGACAGAAAACCCCTTATATCTCATAGGAGATAATAGCAACCCCCAAAATAGGTTAAGTAAAAATAAATTTATTTTCAATTGATTCAAAAAAAATGGACGAACTGAACGATTTATTATTAGTACAGAAGTTAGTCGCGAAAAATATACAGATAGCAAAATCTATACCAGAGTACAATGGTCAATCAGATATTGACAAATTTAATATCAAATTGGTCCAGTTTGTACAACTAACAAAAACAGACGTTGCAGCGTTAAAAGACATGCTCCTACTACGATTAAAAGGCCAGGCCTTAACTTTTATAAAACAGATCGAACATACCATAGGCAATAACGCCAACTTGCCAATAAATACGGTTGATAACTTGTTAAAAGCATTCAAAGATAGGTTTATAGAAACCATTTCAATAAATAAATTAAAACACGGAACAGTAAACTTTGACTTTTCACAGAATATTAGAGAATACCTTGATAATATACGCATTTCTGTAGAGGCAAAATACGGAAGTGGTTCGGGGCAACTGTATGAAAAAGTCATACTAAATACCTTTTTGCAAGGGCTACCCCCAAAACTATATAGAGTGGTAATATCCAAAAATATTCCGACGTTGGATCTTGCAGTTCAGGAGGTAGAGCGATTGATCGAAGTGGATACGATGGTCGCTAATCATAGTAAAGCAAAAATAAATAGCCTAGGCGATTCAAACGCGAACCTAATTTTCAAGGGCGATCAGGCATCCCCCAATTTCTTTCCAAGGGATAACTCCCCAGTGCCACAAAGAAACAAAACGCCAGAACCCGCTAGGCAGAAAACAGTACGTTTTCAGCCTATTAAACAATCTAATCATGGAAATAACCCTACAATAATAAGGTGATATAATTGTAATCGTGTTGGCCATATCGCCAGAGAGTGCCATTATGTCACCAATCGCATACCAAGAATTGCTGTCGGTAACACGCAAAATTACGGTAAACATTTTTTCAGAAAACCAAATTTTAGCACCGGTCGTGCAATAGGCTATAGCCAGGGGGGATTGAGCCAATCAGTATCTTATAATGCGTACCAACCAAATTTGTATAACCCTCCCCCCAACTGACAAATTAATTACTGATTTGAAAACTCAAATACTCGGCGAAAACAATATAATGCAAGAATGCTATATAGAAATCACGAAAATTTGTCAATAGGAAGTGAAAATTTTCCAAGCCAGCGGCATAGGCAGGCAACACCAGCAAAGGTCGCTGACTCAACACTTCTCGATTACCATACTAGTAAATGAAGAACAAAGACAGAAGTAAATAAATTGAATATACCTACCGGACCTAATACGTCTGAATCCTTATTACAGGCACTGACATATGAGATGAATTCTAAGGAAAACGTTCAGGCCCCTCAGAAATGTAAATTGGACCAAAAGAGTGCCCAGAATATTTAATAGGTCCAAGACAATATTAGTGCCGTCTTGTAGTGATATTAAAAACAAGTTACCTATATTTAATGATTTTTGTGTAGAAAATGTTTATTTTAAGGCTTTGATTGACTCAGGTGCAACAATTAGTATCATAAACTCTTGCGTATTTAATATGTTGCCTCTGTATATTAGGCGACAGAGGAACCCTAATAACCCCAATTTAACGAGCGTAACAGGTCATAAATTAAATGCAAAAGGTTCAATATGCCTAAACGTAAAAAGAGACAACAGAACCTTTATGACAAATTTTATTATATGTGATAATTTCCCATATGAGGCTATTATAGGCGCAAATTTTCTAAAGTCTAATAAAATACAATTAGATGTGGCTAATGAGAGGCTTGTCTACCCAGCTAAGGTAGGGGAAAACATTTATACCTTGAGAAATCGTAACAGATGTTACGAAGACAACATGACAGAAGACAGAACACCTAGTTGTATTATGTCGCAGTATTGTGAACCACATGTCTAGCAAAGACATGGCATAATTGGAGCTTTTTTGAACTACCATGAAAGATACTGCAGACATGAAGTAAATTTAAATAATAAAAGTATTGAATCTGCGAAAATAAAATTAGGAGATATGCGACAGTACAGATCAAACGAAATTAAGATAATAGCATAATTATGGAAAAACATAATAAAACCCAACGTGACACCACAAGATGCTACAATGGCGCAGTATAGCGCCAGTATCAATCTAATAAATAACGAAAATAAAGAGAAATATTACGGATTCGCAATAAGGAAAAAAGATTTCCTCCCAAAACGATGCAAAATATTCAATATCACAGATGATTGAGCCAGTGATTAGCAAATCAGAAATATGGTTTGCAACCCCATCTGAAATACCCGAAATTCTGCTATGTGAGGAACAGATTATATCTTATGACAAAGGAGACGGTTTTATTTGGGTAAATAATAATCACGAAAATGATACAATTACAATTAAAAAGGGGACTTGTCTAGTTCAAATCCAAGTTTTAACGGTGAATGATTTAAATAGATGGGGAAATTCTAAAAGAAACCTAGTTAACGGTATCAAAACTTCCAATAAAATATATCCCTCAACTAAATCGCAATTTTCTAACAAATTTAATATGAATCAAATTACTTACTTAGAACTTAAGAAAAAATTATGCTAATTATTATGTAATATTAAGGATGTTTTTTCGGAATCTTAAGACTAATGTTGAATAATATAGTATTATTAACGTTCAATTTTAACGACTGGCAATCCTGTAGCAAAACAGCCATATCGTATGCAATCTAAGCACAAAGAGTGGTTAAAAAATAAAATCCATGAATAAGAAAAAAACGAAATTATACGCCCAAGTATAAGTCCGTATAGTGCACCAGTGATCTTAGTACCAAAAAAGAATCGAGATCTTAGACTTGTAGTAGATTATAGAGCCCTCAACAAACAAGTAGTTAGCGATAAATTTCCTCTACCAAGAATAGATGAAATTCTTGACTCAATTTCAAGCAAAAACAAAATTTTTACTTCTTAGGACCTTACCAAAGGCTACCACCAATTGAAAATAGCCGAAAAGGATGTCCACAAAACTCTATTTTCAGCATCTGAACATCTCTCATATACATACTTAAGAGTACTATTTGAAGTGGAAAAAAGTTCAAGCGTGCTATATAGACCCCTATTGCACCTGTTAAGAGGATTAAAGAATATAATTCATTTTGTTGATGATATTATATGCGTGGGAGAAAACACTGAACAACACTTAGCAACACTAGCTAAGGTGTTCGAGAAGTTCAGGCAAGGCAATTTAAAATGCCGGCCTGAGAAAGTAAATTTATTTCAACCTAAAATTAAATTTTTAGTAGTAATAGTAACCCAAGGAGAGATATCCCCAGACCCTGATAAAATAAAATGTGTTGATAACCTCAAGCCCCCCAGAACTATGAAAGAATTAAAGGGAATTTTAGGCCTTACTCGCTACTTC